>NW_027397090.1:15941679-15942922 GCF_003265705.2 Callorhinus ursinus
ATAAAATCAATGCACAGAAATCAGTGGCATTGATTTTATATCCTGCCACTTTACTGAATTCCTTTATGAGTTCTAGCAGTTTTGGGGTGGAGTCTTTTGGGTTTTCCACATACAGTATCATATCATCTGCAAAGAGTGAGAGTTTGACTTCCTCTTTGCCGATTTGGATGCCTTTGATTTCTTTTTGTTGTCTGATTGCGGTGGCTAGGACTTCTAATACTATGTTGAATAGCAGTGGTGACAGTGGACATCCCTGCCGCGTTCCTGACCTTAGGGGAAAAGCTCTCAGCTTTTCCCCATTGAGAATGATATTCGCTGTAGGTTTTTCATAGATGGCTTTTATGATATTGAGGTATGTACCCTCTATCCCTATACTCTGAAGAGTTTTGATCAAGAAAGGATGCTGTACTTTGTCAAATGCTTTTTCTGCATCTATTGAGAGGATCATAGGATTCTTGTTCTTTCTTTTGTTAATGTATTGTATCATGTTGATTGATTCACGGATGTTGAACCAGCCTTGCAGCCCAGGGATAAATCCCACTTGGTCGTGGTGAATAATCCTTTTAATGTACTGTTGGATCCTATTGGCTAGTATTTTGGTGAGAATTTTTGCATCCATGTTCATCAAGGATATTGGTCTGTAATTCTCCTTTTTGATGGGGTCTTTGTCTGGTTTTGGGATCAAAGTAATGCTGGCCTCATACAATGAGTTTGGAAGTTTTCCTTCCATTTCTATTTTTTGGAACAGTTTCAGGAGAATAGGAATTAATTCTTCTTTAAATGTCTGATAGAATTCCCCTGGGAAGCCATCTGGCCCTGGGCTTTTGTTTGTTGGGAGATTTTTGATGACTGCTTCAGTTTCCTTAGTGGTTATAGGTCTGTTCAGGTTTTCTATTTCTTCCTGGTTCAATTTTGGTAGTTGATACATCTCTAGGAATGCACCCATTTCTTCCAGGTTATCTAATTTGCTGGCATAGAGTTGCTCATAATATGTTCTTATAATTGTTTGTATTTCTTTGGTGTTGGTTGTGATCTCTCCTCTTTCATTCATGATTTTGTGGATTTGGGTCATTTCTCTTTTCTTTTTGATAAGTCTGGCCAGGGGTTTATCAATCCTGTGAATTCTTTCAAAGAACCAGCTCCTAGTTTCGTTGATCTGTTCTACTGTTTTTTGGTTTCTAGTTCATTGATTTCTGCTCTGATCTTATTTCTCTTCTCCTGCTGGGTTTAGGCTTTATTTGCT
>NW_027397090.1:15943022-16017818 GCF_003265705.2 Callorhinus ursinus
TTTGCTGTTCTTTCTCCAGCTCCTTTAGGTGTAGGGTTAGGTTGTGTATTTGAGACCTTTCTTGTTTCTTGAAAAAGGCTTGTATTGCTTTATACTTTCCTCTCAGGACTGCCTTTGCCATATCCCAAAGATTTTGAACAGTTGTGTTTTCGTTTTCATTGGTTTCCACGAAATTTTAAAATTCTTCTTTAATTTCCTTGTTGACTCATTCATTCTTTAGTAGGATGCTCTTTAGTCTCCATGTATTTGAGTCTTTCCAACTTTCCTCTTGATTGAGTTCTAGTTTCAAAGCATTGTGGTCTGAAAATATGCAGGGAATGATCCCAATCTTTTGGTAGTGGTTGAGACCTGATTTGTGACCTAGGATGTGATCAATTCTGGAGAATGTTCCATGGGCACTAGAGAAGAATGTGTATTCCGTTGCTTTGGGATGGAATGTTCTGAATATGTCTGTGAAGTCCATTTGGTCCAGTGTGTCATTTAAAGTCTTTATTTCCTTGTTGATCTTTTGCTTAGATGATCTGTCCATTTCAGTCAGGGGGGTGTTAAAGTCCCCCACTATTATTGTATTGTTGTCAATGTGTTTCTTTGCTTTTGTTATTAATTGCCTGATATAATTGACTGCTCCCATGTTCGGGGCATAGATATTTACAATTGTTAGATCTTCTTGTTGGATAGACCCTTTAAGTAGGATATAGTGTCCTTCTTCATCCCATTACAGTCTTTGTTTTAAAATCTAATTTTTCTGATATAAGGATTGCCACCCCAGCTTTCTTTTGGTGTCCATTAGCATGGTAAATGGTTTTCCACCCCCTCACTTTCAATGTGGGGGTGTCTTTGGGTATAAAATGAGTCTCTTGCAGACAGCATATTGATGGGTCTTGTTTTTTAATCCAATCTGATAACCTGTGTCTTTTGATTGGGGCATTTAGCCCATTTACATTCAGGGTAACTATTAAAAGGTATGAATTTAGTGCCATTGTATTGCCTGTAGGGTTACTGTTACTCTATATTGTCTGTGTTCCTTTCTGATCTATGCTGCTTTTAGGCTCTCTCTTTGCTTAGAGGACCCCTTTCAACATTTCTTGGAGGGCTGGTTTCGTTTTTGCAAATTCCTTTAGGTTTTGTTTGTCCTGGAAGCTTTTTATCTCTCCTTCATATTTCAGTGAGAGCCTAGCTGGGTATAGTATTCTTGGCTGCATATTTTTCTCGTTTAGTGCTCTGAAGATATCATGCCAGTCCTTTCTGGCCTGCCAGGTCTCTGTGGATAGGTCTGTTGCCAATCTAATATTTCTTCCATAGTAGGTTACATATCTCTTCTCCTGAGCTGTTTTCAGTATTTTCTCTTTGTCTCTGAGACTCGTAAGTTCTACTATTAGATGTCGGGGTGTTGACCTATTTTTATTGATTTTGAGGGGTTCTCTGTGCCTCCTGGATTTTGATGCGTGTTTCCTTCCTCACATTACTGAAGTTCTCTGCTATTATTTGTTACAATATACCTTCTGCCCCGTCTCTCCTTCTTCTTCTTCTGGGGTCCCAATTATTCTAATGTTGTTTCGTCTTATCGTATCACTTATCTCTCGAATTCTGCCCTCGTGATCCTGTAGTTGTTTCTCTTTTTCTCAGCCTCTTTATTTTCCATCATTTGGTCTTCTACATCGCTGATTCTCTCTTCTGCCTCATTTATCCTAGCACTTAGTGCCCCCATTTTTGATTGCACCTCATTAATAGCCTTTTTTATTTCAACTTGGTTAGATTTTAGTTCTTTTATTTTTCCAGAAAGGGTTTCTCTAATAACTTCCACGTTTTCAAGCCCAGCTTGTATCTTTAAAGTCATGATTCTGAACTCTAGGTCTGACATCGTATTAATGTCCATATTGAGTAGGTCCCTGGCTGACGGTACTACCTCTTGTTTTTGCTGAGGTGATCTTTTTCGTCTTGTCATTTTGTCCAGAGAATAGATGAATGAGAGAACAGAATGCTAACCTGTTAACAACGTCCCCAGCAAATATACTATACAAATCAGAAAAGACCTGAAACCAGGGGAAAAGAAAGGGAAAGATAACGAAATAAAATAAAAACAAAAAGAAAAAGATAAAAACAAAAACAGAACAATACAAAAAACAAAACAGAATGTGATCAAATATGATCAGGCTAGTGCATAGATGAGTGCCACACACTAGATTTTGGGCGTATTTTGGTCTGTTAGAAAAAAGTACCTCCTAAAATCTCAAAGGAAGAAAGACTTATATATGTACAAAATAAGAGTTGATACAATGAAGGGATGTAGATGACTGTAAAGATGAAAATTTTAAAAGATTTTATAAAAGGAATTGATAAGAAGTTGTTTGAAAAAAGAAAGAAAATTTGAAGAAAAAAAGGGAGAGAATGTGATCAGGCAGGAGACTAGAACAAATGCATACACTAGTGATTTAGGGTATATTTTGATCTGTTAGAAGAAAGTGTATCTCAAAATTTTAAAGAGAGAACAACTTATACAAATATGCCAAAAATAAGGGTAACTACTATGAAGGGATAAAATATGACTCTAAAAATGAAAAATAAAATGTTTTTTTAAAAAAGGGATTGATAAGATGTTGAAAAAGGGAAAAAGAAAAATTAAAAAAAAGTTAAAACAATTAACCTCGAACAACTAATGAATCATGGTAAAAAAGCCATGAATTCTATGTGCAGTATTCCCCTGGTGCTGGAGTTCTCCCATTCTCCTTGATCAGTAAACTTGGTCTCAAATAAACCTTCTTACCCTCTCTCCCACTTTTCATCACCTGGAAACCCTATTATCCAGTTATTATTTCATTTTATGGAATCACTGAGTTCTCCAAGTCTCCCTTCATGATCCAGTAGTTGTTTCTCTTCTTTTCAGCTTCCGTATTTTCCATCATTTTATCTTTTGTAGCACTGGCTTGCTCTTCTGCCTCACTCATCCTCGTTTTTATAGCCTCCATTTGGGACTGCATCTCAGTAATAGTATTTTAAATTTCATTCTGACTAGATTTTAGTTTATTTGTACAGTAGGGGATTCTCTAGGTCTTCTATGCTTTCTTTTCAAGCCCAGATGTTATCTTTATAATCGTTGTTTTAAATTCTAGTTCAGACATCTTACTCATATCCATATTGATTAAATCCCTGGCAATGAGTACTACCTTCTGTTCTTTCTTTTGGGGTGAATTTCTGCATCTTTTCATTTTATCCAGAAAAAAGCAAAAAACAAAAAACAGAAGACATGAGAAAAAATAATAACCACAATGACAACAGAGAAAAAAACAAAACAAGAAAAAAGAAAAACAAACAAAACAAGAAACAGAACAGAAAGCTAGATCCTGGGTGTGTTTTGGACTGCTTGTTAAAAGTAATTAGAGCCCAAAATAAGAAAGAAAAACATATGTGTGTGTGTGTGTGTGTGTGTGTGTGTGTGTGTGTGTCACACACAAAATGAAATAAAGTAAAATACAATGAAAGGAAACAAAAATAAAAAAATACATTATATATATAAATTAAAATTAAAAAGAATTGGAAAAAATAAAATAACTGATACTGAAAGACCAAAAAATTAAAAAAAAAACAAATACTGTATAACTGTTTTCCCCAAGAGCTGAAGCTTTGCAGCCCTCTATGATTTGTAAACTTGGTGCGAGCCAGTTGTTCATGCTGGTCTTCTGCAAGGAGGGGTCTGTCGCACTGACTTTCAGGTGCCCTTGCCCTGGTGGAAATGCACTTCCTTGCAAGGGTGCTGGCCTCAGTGTAAGTGGCCCTGGATTCCACTAGGTGGTGCTGTTTTGCTCCCTTAAGGTTTTCAGCACCAATGGCGGGGGGATGAATATGGTGGCGCCCCACTCTAGCGGGGGGGGGACTGAAAGTTTGGGCCCCCCACTCCTCAGTGAGCCCTTATAGAAAAGCAATCACTCTTCTCTCCCTGGTTTCCGTCCAAACTCTCTGTTTACCCGGCCTGTGACTGTTTTTATCTCAGGCAGGCAACTGAGTTTCAAAACTCCAAATTTTATGGACTCCTGAGGCCGGCCCCATGCTGTTCCTCCCGGGGGGGGGGGGGGGGGCGTCTCGCTGTGCCTCTCCCTTTTGCTGGGCCCTTGCCAGGACAGCGACTGCATGACCCTGAAGTGGCTCGCAGTTTATGGCAACGCAGAGCTGAAAGCTGGCACCTAGACTCGCTGTTTTCAGCCGGCTTCCCCACTCTGATCTGGGAATACTGCTGCACTCAGACACCCCCCGCCCCCGTTCTTCTTGTGGCCTGGGGATCCTGAGACCATGCTGCCTGAGATTCCGCCCCGCTTTGCCGCCTGAGCACCTTTAAGCCAGGACGTCCCCCACTGTAGCGGACTTGTCAAAGTTCTGATTTTGGGCTTCACTGCTTATAATACTTTGTGGTAGCCTCCTTCAGACCGCTACTTCCTCTCCGCCATATCTTCAGATATATCACCCCAGATTCAAGTCTCTGCACCTCCTACCTTCCAAAAAGTGGTCGCTTTTCTACTTGTAGAATTGCAGCATTTCTCTTCTCAGATCTCTGATTGATTTTGCAGGTGTTCAGAATGATTTGATAACTATCCATCAGTATTCCAGAGACCAAACTTAGGGCCCCCTACTCCCCTGCCATCTTAACTTCACCCCCAACCAAAGTGGCATTTAAAGACTTCACAGGCAAACACAGAAAGTTAAATAATTTTTTTAAAAATCTTAGCACTTTTAATATTGAATAGGCTCAATTTTTTCCCTCTAAGTAATAAAAGACCTGATAAAGACAAAACACAGAATCTTTGTTTTTCTAGGGAGATTAAAGGTAAAGAAAAACATTTGTTTATAATTTCTTAGAAAAAACCAGACCAATAATCTAAGAAAGCTTTCTCTTTTTAACAGAAAAATCAAATACTACTTTTGCATTGACTTTTTTTAAAAGTCAGATTTTATTTATTTGAGAGAGAGAGACACAGCGGGAGAGGGAACACAGGCAGGGGGAGTGGGAGAGGGAGAGGCAGGCTTCCCGCGGAGCAGGGAGCCCGATGCGGGGCTCGATCCCAGGACCCTGGGACCATGACTCGAGCCAAAGGTAGACGCTTAACGACTGAGCCAGCCAGGCACCCCTGCATTGGCTTACTTTTGACACTAAAACTTATTCCTAAAAAATTTATTTCAATAATCAGCTTGACCACACATTTTATTTATTTATGTTTAGAGAGCATGCAGGCGGGGCGGGGGGGGGGAGACGGAGAGAGAGAATCTTAAGCAGGCTCCATGCTTAGCGTGGAGCCCGACGCAGGGCTCGATCTCACGGCCCTGAGATCATGACCTGAGCTGAAATCAAGAGGTAGATGCCCAACTGACTGAGCATCCAATAAATGACCATATATTTTTTAAGATTCTTTTTTCATAAATCTTTTATAACCTTCCTTTTTTCCCCACCCCACTCCCAATCAGATTCTGTCCCATGTTTTTCCTCTTTAAATAACCAGGCTCACATTAGGACAAAATTACTTTTCTTCCTCCTCAACAAAAAAATCCATTTTCATTCCTACCTTCTCTTATAGAAAGCACACATCCTACTTTTCTTACATATGGAGATGTTTCCCTTACTATTTTTAGTATCTTTAATGTATGAAAATTATTACTGATCAACCTCATTAAAATGGAGTCAGGATGTTTCAGCTGGGGATGCTCTCATGCCCCACCAACCCAACTGCAGACCACACAGGAAGGGAAGGACTTGCCCTTACACTGCAGGTGGATATCACTCTACTACTCCAGGTGGAGGAAGAGACACTTTTGTCATCCACCCTTCCTCCCCTGGCAACAGTCCAGCCAATGAGAAGCCACAACACTTGGGACTCCCAGTTTACTTCAATGGACTTTTAGTTCACAATAGTCTTCCCAACTTTCCCCTTTTCTCCCTAAAAAAGTGGACCTCTCCTTTGTTCCCTGGAGTTGCCTATGGTTTTGCCACAGTTTATTTGTCCCAGATTGCAATTCTCTTTTATTCCTGAATAAACCCATCTTTTGCTGGTAAAATAACTGACAGTTTTACTTTTAACGTTAACAAACCACATATATTAAGTAGACTTTTTAACCCTTAAAAACTTTAACTTCTAGTGAAAACTAAGTAGTAGGCATTGGGAACTGTTACACCAGCCTTCCTGATACTGGCAAAGTTATGAATACATTTCACAATTTCTACAAACGTGCTTCTTCATAGCACAATATTTCAAAAGAGCATCAAAAAGGTTTACTAACAGACCCAAACTTCTCATTAGTTTATCTGTAACAGGGAACCCCAAAGTAGATAAACCTAGCTTATATAATTGATGTTTCATTATTTTATCCTATTTGGAAATGATCTAGGCATTCGATGAATTTAATTTAACTCATCACTTAGCAGAATTTTAAGGTTTCGAGTTACCAAAAAGATTTGGGGGAATAATTTTAAAATTTTACCTACAAACACTTTATTTTACCTTATTTACAACTATTCAACTTGTATGTTCTTAATGATTACTTAATGATTAGACTACCCACAAAAACCGCATGAGCTATCTGACAAAGTCAGCCACTGTCCCAAGCTATTTTTTGGTTGTTGCTGAAAATTCTGTGACCTACATAACATGAGCTTACTTGGCTTACACTAAACCCAGGAAAAATACAAGTTTTAATTTTAAGGCTGGTAACTCTAAAATTTTAAGGCTGAAAACTTCATTTTAATTAAACCAACGACCTTAAATTAATTTTAATACCAAAATCTTTTTCATCAGGGAAGTACAAATCAAAACCAGAGTGAGATACCACCTCACACCTGTCAGAATGGCTAAAATTAACAACAAAAGGAATAGCAGGTTTTGGTGAGGATGAGCAGAAAGGCAAACCCTCTTGCACTGTTGGTAGGAACGCAAGCTGGTGCAGCCACTCTGGAGAACAGGAGGGAGGTTCCTCAAAAAGTTGAAAATAGAGCTACCCTATGACCCAGCAGTTGCACTACTAGGTATTTACCCAAAGGATACAAAAATACAGATCTGAAGGGGCACATGCACCCTGATGTTTATAGCAGCATTACGAACAATAGCCAAACTATGGCGAGAGCCCAAATGTCCACTGATTGATGAATGGATAAAGAAGATGTGGTGTGTCTCTCTCTCTCTCTCTCTCTCTCTATATATATATGATGTATATGTATATACATACATATGTATATACATTTATCATATGTATATACATACATGATATATGTATATATGTATATGTACATACATATATATGTATGATATATATATGATATATATATATCGTATGCATCATATACACATATATCACAATGGAATTCTATTCAGCCATCAAAAAGAATGAAATCTTGCCATTTGCAACGATGTGGATGGGGCTAGAATGTATTATGCTAAGCAAAATAAGTGAGAGAAAGACAAATACCATATGATTTCGCTCATATGTGGAATTTAAGAAACAAAACAGATGAACATAAGGGGGGAGGGAAACAAACCGTAAGAGACTCTTGAGGATAGAGAACAAACTCAGGGTTGACGGAGGGAGGTGGGTGGGGGATGGGCTAGAACAGTGACAGGCATTAAGGAGGGCACCTGTTACGATGAGCACTGGGTGTTGTAAGTAAGTGATGAATCCCTGAATTCTATTCTTGATACCAATATTGCACTGTGTGTTAACTAACTAGAATTTAAATAAAAATTTGAAAAAAAAAACCTAAAATATTTTCCTAAATCCTATGAACCCAAAATTCATGTGGATTTAGTTTCTATTTTATTGAGAATTTTTATAATAAATTTATGTAGGTGCTTAATTTTCTTTAATCCAATTAAACAGAGCTCTTTTACACATAAATTTTTGGCAATACCATTTGCAGGTAGGAAAATCCCTTACTGCAACATACAAACCACCACAGGCATACAAACACAGAGATGCTATAGCTTCTGTTTTAAAACAACACAAAACTCAAATGGTTTAAAAATATCAGTTGGAATAAATTAAGTTTACTCGCTCAAATGGCTTAAAGTCTTTTACTATTTGTGGAGAAGACTCTTAGACTTGGAAATCTGTCCCTGGAAATAACCTTAAGAAGGCTACGGTTTAGAGGTTGCGCAGGAGAGCCCTTTTGTAAATTACACTTTTAAAAAGGCCTATTCCTTCCCTTAGGCAATTGTGGGCTCTGTTTACACTTAAAAGACATGATAAGATTTGTAACTTTAAGGCACGAATAAAGAATGTAAGTTTTTGGTTCTAAGTGTTTCAAGTAATTGCTATTTAAAATTGTTCTTCCTTAAGTATAGGACAATTTTGTTCCAATATCCTCATTTATTATAATACCTACAAGCATTTTGGGAGGAATAGGTGAGGTTTAAGGCTTGGCAAACATAGGCAGACTTTGACTTGTTTCTAGATTTACATTTCTGGTTTTTTAAGGGTTTGCAAGACAAAGACAGTTGTTTCTAATTCCCCCCAAAGAACTGGATAGCAGCCTGAATGAACATCAAGGGACTGACCTGTCTTTCTAAATTAACTTGCTTCTTAAATCAGGGAGAATGCCAACCAAGATGGGAATCATCACATTTATGCCTTTGTAAAGTCTGTATAAAGCGTTTTTCACAAACGCCTTCTTTCTGAGTTCAAAATTCAACCTTGGCTTCCAGCAGCACCTAGATATTGGCCTTTGGCTGATCATTTGTAGGAAGACCTAGGAGGAATTTTGGTCCCCTGTTTGCTCTATGGGAGCTGGTGTTGTGAACTGTCACTAATTTTTTTCATTTCTTTACATTTGGTGGGATCTTCTGAAAGTGGAGGTAAAAAAGCCTTTATAATTTAAAAGATCTGCTGCTGTCCTGGGGGCATGACCTTTTTTTGGGCGGGGGAGGTTTGGGTGGTGGAGCTGGTTTAGGATACATCTGCAGAGGACCTAGCACAGGACTGTCTAAAGCTGGCAGAGCCTTGTTACAGAGCCCTGGAGCAGAGAAGGAATAGTAAGGAACATCTTCTGCAAATTCATTTCCTAGCTTTTAGCATTTGCACAGCTGACCTGTGTGCTTTGGGCCTAGAGATTAGGTCAGAATGTTCTCTATAAATCTCGTCAGGAAAAGCAAGTTAAAAGAGGCAGATGGGGGCCAGATAATGAGAGGGGGAATTTACACTGGATATGGACATTAATTTTTGTCTTAATTCTAATTTCTGTCGCTTCATCTTGTCAAGAGAATCCTTAAGGCTAACTGTTACATTAATAAAACTATTGAAAACTCTCTACAAAGAATTTGTTTTCTCTCAAATATGGCTAATTTGAAGGATTCATCATCTGGCCATTGACAAATTGGCTCCCGTTAATCTCAATAGTGACTGAAACTAATGAGCTTTTTTAATGAAAAGATTCGGAGGTAACTTCCAGGCTTAGACCATGGATACAAGGGGTGTCCCTGGAGAAGGCATCCGTGATACAGCCCCCATAATCCCGAAGTTTACTCCCAAAAATAGTCTAAGAAAACAAAGACCTTCATTACACAGGCAGTAAGGATAGTGTATTGAAAATGGCGTTTCCAGTCTACCACGAATACGCAACACCTCTAGTCATAGACCTGCTGATCTGTGACACTGGTCTACTTGATGGGATGAAGAGAGCTTATGTTTGGGAGCTTCAATTAATAAGGAAACTTAAACTGAATTTGGGCTGGGGTAATAAATTAGTGAAAGCAATGAGGTTTGTTCACATAGCCGACTCAGCTCCAGTACTAACAAGCAACAAAGTTTGAAACAACCAAGGCCCCTTATGGGCTAGGACCTCCATGACAAACTCCCCTGAGAGCTGGCATGGCCAAAGAATGATGCTTGTGACTGCGTGTCTTGCAACTCTGGTCCATTTAGTCTATTTGACAAACCACCAAAGAGCACCCTGGTGAATGCACCCTCCAGATGGCAGAGACCAGAAAGAATATTCTCACAGATCAAAAAGCCATGCTCTTAGGACCTAGAACAAGATGAAAGGAACACCTCATCTGGTTTTCACATAGGGGACCAACTACAAAGCTTGTGTAAACAGACACCTGTCAGAACTGTGAACTCGCCAGTCTGTGAGGCTGGCCTGAACAGAAGGTTTACAGATCATATACCTGCATTCCCCCCACCTCCGCCGCCATGGTAATTCCTTTCTATGACAAATACACAAAAGACCATCTCTGGGAGGAAATGGGTGAGTCACATCAAGAGCAATCTACCAAATTTACCAGAGTCATGAAGCCCAAGGAGCTCATTCCACACATTTTTCTCCTGCTTGTCTAAATTTAGAAAGTGAATGAGAAAGGTCTCTCACCACTCTTGCTTCCATTAGACCTGCAGGCTGAGTTCTGGGAGGCTTCTTACCTTTTGACAGATGCCTGTCAGATGTTCCAGGTCTCTCAGGATCCAACCAGTTACGGTTTATCCTGCTGACTATGCCACCAGTTGGGGAGGACATTTTCTGTCAACTCTTCACAGTTCTTCTAGTTAGTCTAAGAATCAGATTGACATGAGACAAATTAACAGGAGGAACCCCTTCCCCAAATTTTAAATACATGCCCATGAAAGCCCAATATTAAAGGTGAGACCCAAAGAAATGGCCAAGGCAGGCAGCATTTATACTCTTTATTTTTTTTGAAAGATTTGTTTGTTTTAGAGAGGGAAAGAGAGGGAGCTCAAGCCAGAGGGACAGAGGGAGAGAGCATCTGAAGCAGACTCCACACTGAGTGCGGAACCCAATGCAGGGCTTGATCTCTCAACCCTGAGATCACAACGTGAGCTGAAACCAAGAGCTGGATGTTTAACCAACTGTACCACCCAGGTGCCCCTATACTCTTTAGACAAACAATAAACCTGTGAGGAATTGATGGGACAAAGAAAACTTATGTTTGGGGCGCCTGGGTGGCTCAGTCGTTAAGCATCTGCCTTCAGCTCAGGTCATGATCCCAGGTCCTGGGATCGAGCCCCGCATCGGGCTCCCTGCTCAGGGGAAAGCCTGCTTCTCCCTCTCCCACTCCCCCTGCTTGTGTTCCCTCTCTCACTGTGTCTCTCTCTGTCAAATAAATAAAACCTTAAAAAAAAAAAAAAAGAAAACTTATGCTTGGGAACTTCAATTAATAAGGAAATCTAAACTGAATTTGGGCTGGGGTAATAAATTAAAAAAGTAACAAGGTTTGTTCATACAGCCTCATCAGCTCTGCATGCCCTATCTCTGGAGGTAAGAATGTCTGTCTACCTCCTAGTTCAGGGCGGGTACCTTTCACATGAGATTTATTTCCTGCTTTCTGGAGACAAAGGGGGCACAGGGTATTCTTGCACTGGCTGTTTCTTAAGTTAAATTAAAAGTAATTAATAGGAGAGGCAAGATGGCAGAGGAGTAGGGGACCCTATTTCAACCGGTCCCCTGAATTTAGCTGGATATCTACCAAACCATTCTGAACACCCACTAAATCAGCCTGAGATGTAAGAATATATATCTGGATCTCTACAAACAGAAAATCTCTGGTGGTCATGACCACCAGAAGGGTGGAGTTGTGATTCTGTGGGCAGATATCAGAAGATAAACAAAAGGGGGAGGGAGCCACCATAAGCTGGTACCGGGAAGGTGATGTAACACTGGAGCACAAAAGTGTCCCACTCCAGGGGACCGGGCACAGACTAGCACAGTAGTAGCAATGAGGAAAGGACTTTAGTGCAGGCCTCAGACAGGATCCGGGAGCTGCGGGTGCACACCTGCGAACTGGGTGTGGCATGCAGTTTTAGAAGCACAAAGGACAGAGACACACCGGCCCTGGGTTTGACCTCTGGGAGAATTGCTGTGGGGCACACCACCATGGGCGGCTGTGGTTTTTAGCAGCACAGACAGAAACAGAGACTGTGTGTTCTGAGAGTTCATCAAAGAGCAGACTACAATTTCTCTGCTCTGGGTCAGAGGTTTTGGTGCAGTCATTTCTGCTTTGACTCTCTGAAGAGACATGGAAAGCCGCTAGAGAACAAAACCTCAAAAACCTGGTTTCCACTGAACCCACCCTCCCAACAGGGGGCAGGGCAACTCTGCCCAAGCAGGGTGGCATGAGTAACAGCACGGCAGTCCCCTCCCCTCAGAAGACAGGCTGGAAGAACAAGAGGACAACAACCCTAAGGTCCCTATAAAACAGGTGCATCTTGCTTGGGTTGTGGTTAATACTTTGGACTCTGTACATTCCCTCAACCACCCCTCAACAGAATGACTAAAAGGAGGACCCCCCCCCAACAAAGAAAACAATCAGAGACTGGTGGCCTCTGCCTCAGACCTAATGGATATGGATATCAGCAAGATGTCAGAGATAGATTTCAGAGGAGCAATTATGAAGTTGATATATAGGCTTGAGAAAAATATTAGCAACAATACAGAATCTCTAAGGGCAGAAATGAGATCTATTCAGGCCAAACTTAAAAATGCTATGAATGAGATGCAGTCTAAACTGGATACCCTGATAGCCAGGGTAAATGAGGCAGAAGAACAAATCAGTGAGCTAGAAGATAAGATGTTAGAAAAGAAGGAAGCTGAGGGGGCCTGGGATAAATACCTAAAAGCCCAAGAGATGACTGAGAGAGATTAATGACACCATGAAACATTCCAATGTCAGAATTATTGGGATCCCTGGGTGCCTGGGTGGCTCAGTTGGTTAAGTAACTGCCTTCGGAGTCCCAGGATCGAGTCCCGCATCGGGCTCTCTGCTCAGCAGGGAGTGTGCTTCTCCCTCTGACCCTCCCCTCTCCCGTGCTCTCTCTCTTCCATTCTCTCTCTCTCAAATAAATAAAATCTTAAAAAAAAAATTATTGGGATCCCTGAGGGGGTGGCGGGGGAGGGAGGGAGGGGGAGGGGGGGAGAGAGGGGGAGAGGGGGAGGGAGAGGGAGGGAGGGAGGGGGGAGGGAGAGAGGGAGGGAGAGAAGAGAGAGAGAGAGACTAGAAGGTGTATTTGAACAAATCGTGGCTGACAACTTCCCTAATCTGGGGAGGGAAACAAGCATTCGTGTCCAAGAGGCAGACAGGACCCCTCCCAAGATCAGTGAGAACAGACTGACACCACGACAAAGAATAGTACAATTCGCAAATCTTAGATCCAAGGAAACAATCTTGAAAGTGGCGAGGGGGAAGAGATTTCTTACATATAGAGGGACAAACATCAGAATAACATCAGACCTGTCCACAGACACCTGGCAAGCCAGAAAGCGCTGGCAAGACATATTCAGGGTACTACATGAGAAGAACATGCAGTCAAGGATACTTTATCCAGCAAGGCTGTCATTCAGAACGGATGGAGAGATAAAGAGCTTCCAGAACCTGCAAGAAATATTAAGGGGGTTTCTATAAAAGGAAAAAGACCCCAAGAGTAATATAGACCAGAAATTTACAGAGACAATCTATAGAAACAGGGGCTTCACAGGCAACATGATGGCCCTAAAATCATATCTTTCAATAATCACTCTCAATGTGAATGGCCTAAATGCTCCCATGAAATGGCACAGGGTTGCAGATTGGATAAAAAAACATAACCCATCCATATGCTGTCTACAAGAGCATCATTTTGAAACTGAAGTCACCTCCAGATTGAAAGTGAGGGGATGGAGAACCATTTATCATGCCAATGGACTTCAAAAGAAAGCTGGGGTAGCAATTCTCATATCAGACAAATTAGATTTTAAGCTAAAGACTGTAGTAAGAGATGCAGAGGGACACTATTATCATTCTTAAAGGGTCTATCCAACAAGAAGATCTAACAATTGTAAATATCTATGCCCCCAACATGGGAGCAGCCAACCACACAAGCCAACTGTTAGCCAAAATAAAGAATCATACTGGTAATAATATTTTATTAGTAGGAGACCTCAACACTCCACTCTCAGCAATAGACAGATCATCTAAGCAGAAGATCAACAAAGAAACAAGAGCTTCGAATGACACATTGGACCAGATGGACCTCATAGATATATAGAGAACATTCCACCCTATAACAACAGAATACTCATTCTTCTCGAGCGCACATGGAACTTTCTCCAGAATAGACCACATACTGGGTCACAGATCAAGTTTCAACTGATACCAAAAGTTTGAGATTGTTCCCTGCATATTCTCAGACCACAGTGCATTGAAACTGGAACTCAATCACAAGAAAAAATTTGGAAGAAATTCAAACACTTGGAAACTAAAGACCATCCTGCTTAAGAATGTTTAGGTTAACCAGGAAATCAAAGAAGAACTTAAAACAACTCATGGAAACGAATGAGAATGAAAACACATTGGTCCAAAACCTATGGGATACTGCAAAGGCGGTCCTAAGGGGTAAATACATAGCCATCCAAGTCTCAAAAAAATAGAAAAATCCCGAATGCACAAGCTAACCTTACACCTAAAGGAACTGGAGAAAGAACAGCAAATAAAACCTAAACTAAGCAGGAGAAGAGAAATAATATAGAGCAGAGATCAATGAATTAGAAACCAGAAAAACAGTAGAGCAGATCAATGAAACTAGAAGCTGGTTCTTTGAAAGAATTAATAAGATCGATAAACCTCCGGCCAGACTTATCCAAAAGAAAAGAGAAAGGACCCAAATTAATAAAATTATGAATGAAAGGGAAGAGATCACGACTGACACCAAGGAAATAGGAACAATTATTAGAAATTATTATCAGCAACTATATGCCAATAAATTAATCAACCTGGAAGAAATGGATGCATTCCTGGAAACCTATAAACTACCAAGACTGAAACAGGAAGAAATTGACCATCTGAATAGACTAATAACCAGTAACAAAATTGAAGTAGTGATCAAAAACCTCCCCAAAAACAAGAGTCCAGGGCCTGATGGATCCCCAGGGGAATTCTACCAAACATTCAAAGAAGAAATAATACCTATTCTCCTGAAGCCGTTTCAAAAAAATAGAAACACAAGGAAAACTTCCAAACTCATTCTATGAGGCCAGCATTACCTTGATCCCAAAACTAGGCAAAGACCCCATCAAAAAGGAGAATTATAGACCAATATCCCTGATGAATACAGATGCCAAAATTCTCACCAAAATACTAGCCAACAGGCTCCAACAGTGCACTAAAGGGATTATTCACCAGGACCAGGTGGGATTTATTCCTGGGATGCAAGGGTGGTTCAACATTCACAAATCAATGTGATAGAACACATTAATAAAAGAAAAGACAAGAACCATACGATCCTCTCAATTGATGCAGAAAAAGCATTTGACAAAATACAGCATCCTTTCCTGATTAAAACTCTTTAGAGTGTAGGGATAGAGGGAACATTCCTCAATTTCATAAAAACCATCTATGAAAAGCCCACAGCGAGCATCATTCTCAATGGGGAAAAGCTGAGAGCCTTTCTCTTAAGATCAGGAACACGACAAGGATGCCCACTCTCGCCACTATTGTTCAACATAGTACTAGAAGTCCTAGCAACAGCAATCAGACAACAAAAAGGAATAAAAGGTATTCAAATTGGCAAAGAAGTCAACTCTCTTCACAGATGACATGGTACTTTATGTGGAAAACCCCAAAGACTCCACCCTCAAATTACTAGAACTCATACAGCAATACAGTAATGTGCAGGATACAAAATCCACAGAAATCAGTTTCTTTCTTATACACTAACAATATAACTGTAGAAAGAGAAATTAGGGAATTGATTCCATTTACAATAGCACCAAAAACCATAAGATACCTAGGAATAAACCTAACCAAAGAGGTAAAGGATCTATACTCTACAGCCTACAGAATACTTATGAAAGAAATTGAGGAAGACACAAAAAGATGGAGAAACATCCCATGCTCATGGATTAGAAGAATAAACATTGTGAAAATGTCTATGCTGCCTAGAGCAATCTACACTTTCAATGCCATCTCTATTAAAATACCATTGGCCTTTTTCAAAGAGCTGGAACAAACAATCCTAAAATTTGTAGGGAACCAGAAAAGACTCTGAATTGCCAAGTGAATGCTGAAAACCAAAACCAAAACCAAACAAAACTGGGGGCATCATGTTGCCTGATTTCATGCTGTATTACAAAGATGTGATCACCAAGACAGCATGGTATTGGCACAAAAATAGACACCTAGATCAATGGAACAGAATAGAGTCTCCAGAAATGGACCCTCAACTCTATGGTCAACTAATCTTTGACAAAGCAGGAAAAAATATCCACTGGAAAAAAGACATCTCTTCAATAAATGGTGCTGGGAAAACTGGACAGCCACATGAAGAATGAAACTTGGCTATTCTCTTACACCATACACAAAGATAAACTCAGATCGGTTGAAAGACCTAAATGTGAGACAGGAATCCATCAAAATCTTAGAGGAGAACATAGGCAGTAACGTCTTTGACATTGGCCATAGCAACTTCTTTCATGACACGTCTCCAAAGGCAAGGGAAACAAAAGCAAAAATGAACTTTTGGGACTTCATCAAGATAAAAAGCTTCTGTACAGGAAACAGTCAACAAAACTAAGAGGCAACCCATGGAATGGTAGAAGATATTTGCAATGACATTACAGATAAAGGGCTGATATCCAAGATCCATAAAGAACTTCTCAAACTCAACACCCAAAAAACAAATAATCCAGTCAAAATATGTGCAGAAGACATGAACAGACGCTTCTCCAAAGAAGACATACAAATGGATAACAGGCACACGAAAAAATGTTCATCATCATTAGCCATCAGGGAAATTCAAATCAAAACCACACTGAGATACCACCTTACACCAGTTAGAATGGCAAAAATTAACAAGGCAGGGAACAACAAATGCTGGAGAGATGTGGAGAAGGGGGAACCCTCTTACACTGCTGGTGGGAATGCAAGTTGGTACAGCCACTTTGGAAAACAGTGTGGAGGTGCCTCAAAAAGTTAAAAATAGAGCTATCATATGATGCAGCAATTGCACTACTGGGTATTTATCTCAAAGGTACAGATGTAGTGAAAAGAAGGGGCACATGCACCCTATTGTGCAGCAATGGCCACAATAGCCAAACTGTGGAAGGAGCCGAGATGCGCTTCAACAGATGAGTGGATAAAGATGTCGTTCATATATACAATGGAATATTACTCAGCCATCAGAAAGCATGAATACCCACCATTCGCATCAACATGGATGGAACTGGAGGGGATTATGCTAAGTGAAATAAGTTAGCAGAGAAAGACAAGTGTCATATGGTTTCACTCATATGTGTAACATAAGGAATAGTATGGAGGACATCAGGGGAAGGATGGGAAAACTGAAGAGGGGGAAATCAGAGGGAGAGATGAACCAGGAGACACTATGGACTCCAGGAAATAAAGTGAGGTTTCAGAGGGGAGGGGGTGGAGGGATGGGGTAGCCCAGTGATGGGTATTAAGAGGGCATATGTTATAATGAGCACTTTCAAATAAAGAATCATGGAACACTACATCAAAAACTAATGATGTACTATATGGTGACTAACATAATAATAAAAAAAAGAACATCCCCCCCCAAAAAAAAAACAACAACAAAGGAAGCAATATGCTAATGTGGTTTCCTAGGTTAGCCCAAAGATACCATATCAGCCCAATGAGAGCCCACACCCTTCTAACACATCCAGGCCTTTCCTAAAATACTACACACACAGAAACCAGTATTTCCTATATTGATGACATCCTCATGTATGGCGATAATATGGAAGAACAGACTAGGGTAAAAATAGATTTCACTGAATGCCTAAAACTCAGAGGATGGACAATCAACCAAAGTAAAGGCCAAGGATCCCACACTATAGTAAAATTTCTAGGCATAATTTCATTCTCTGAAGGCAGAAAAATACTAGATTCAGTCATAAGTAAGATAGATTGTATACCAACTCCTACTACAAAGAAGAAGTTCAGAAACTGATAGGACTGATAGGAAACAGCACAAACCACACATGGGGATAATATTAAAACACATTAATTAAATAAGTAGGAAGAGTAGGGAACTACATGGAAACTCAAGATGAAGCCTTTACTTACTTGAAAAATGCTGTCAGAACTTGAAATACATTGACACCAGCTAATGAGGACTCGGAGAATACACTAGAGTGCCCACACTCACAAGGAGCTGGAACAGGGTCACTGGGGACCAAAACACTGCAGGACCCCAGGTTTTACCCAACTGGGTTTTGGACTAGGAAGTTCCCATGTTTTGAGAACAGACACCAATTAATGGAAACTCACACGGCACTCATGGAGGCCCTACGAAATGCAGAGCCACTAACAGAAAATAAACCAATGATGCTTCAACTCTTAAGAGCCTATTCTGCAGTGGGTAAAGCAGACGCCTGACAGAGGGGAACTACTCTTGACTATCAGTCTCACATGGAAATGGTACACATCTGAGTGGGACGTAGAGATAGATGGTTGACCCTCTGTATTAACTGAGGAAATCTCAACAATGCCACAACTCCTGAAAGGTGAGACCACCCAGGCCTGAGCCCTTGGGCAATGGGAAGCACCATGGTCCACAGAACTCAACATCGCATTGCTTCCAGGTGGACCAGCCTCCAGAACACCATCCAGAATAGTTGCCAGGTTATTGCCTTGGAAACTAATCCTAATGAGAATCAGAACAATACACTGAACAAAGAGCCATGAACTTGGCAACTGAAGAATCTGTTAAAGAAAATCAGAATGAAGTTTAGCTTTTCTCAGACTCATGGGAAATAGCTAGTTTTGGTCAGGAACGTGGTGGGAAAATGACTGGAAAACAGGACAGAAGAACATACGAGGTGAGGACATCTGACAGAAAAGAGCAATGGTTGGGCGCCTGGGTGGCTCAGTTGGTTAAGCGACTGCCTTCGGCTCAGGTCATGATCCTGGAGTCCCGGGATCGAGTCCCACATCGGGCTCCCTGCTCGGCAGGAAGTCTGCTTCTCCCTCTGACCCTCTTCCCTCTCGTGCTCTCTATCTCTCATTCTCTCTCTTTCAAATAAATAAATGAAATCTTAAAAAAAATTTAAAAAAAAAAAGAAAAGAGCAATGGCTGACATCTCCATCACACACATCTCTGCACATCAGAAGGGCAACTCTGAACGAACCAAACTTACTAACCAGGTAGGGACAAAACTCACTAGAAAAACAAAGGCGGCAAAGATTCCTAAAGTTGGTCTTAAACAATACAATGATTTCTGGCTAAGGAGGAAAGCAATTCAAAACACAACTATATGCAAATAAACAAGAAGAACAATGGAACATGAAACCTAAACACATGGATATGTCAATTGACAGGGACCATTGCATGGGTACCTGCATGGCACCAAACAGGTTATGCTGGCAAAGATAGCAGGAGAACATGATTAGAGGCAAGGAAGATCTATATCCTTACCAAACACCTCCACTCTCAAATAAAGACATGTGTTAAAGGTTAAGCTTAAGAAAGTTAAAGGTTGAAGGCCATTAACAAATACTCCAGCTTCGGTCAAAGCGGACAGACTCTTCCAAATTATACAAATTGGTTATATAACAAACCCTTGTCTATATCAGAGAAAAAACTATATGCATGCACCATTGTAGACACATAGTCAGGAATAGGATTCCTCTCTCCTTGCCAGAAAAATGATTTTAAAAACCAAAACAAAACGTTAGAAACCTGGATTACTTGCTATGGTATCCCAACCATCATCAGATCAGATCAGGGCACCCACTTCACCCACTTCACACAGAATACAAGAATGGGATGAGGAACAAGGCATAACGTGGAACTCCCACTTACTCAACTGCCTCTGGAATTGAAAGGCACAGTGGCTTGCTCACACAAAATTCTAGGTTGCTTACTATCTATCTAGATAGGAAAGCTTGGACTAAAACAATCTGGGAGGCTGTAAGATCTGTAAACCATAGACATAGGAAGGATGGAAAAACTTCTGTTGAATGAATAGTGCAGACACCCACGGAGATAATAATGAGGACTAACGACGCCCCAGAATGTAAATTAAAGGAAACAGATTAATTAAAAACACAGTGATGTATACAGTACTGGGAAAACTATAGCACCTGACATTAAACCAACTGGGTGACTAAAGGAAAAGGCATATTAAGTGAAATTACAAAAAATAATATGATGGCTCCATAAAAGTTTCAGGCATGAAGAACACCATCCTTTATCGTATCAACACTAAGTGCCTAATATTTAGCCTAGCATGATGCAAGGCAGGTATGCTTGAGTCAATATCAACACTCATGGCCATAATAAGTACAGATTTCCTTGAATGACAAGAACAAGAACTTATAGGACACTATCTTTATGTGGCAGTCATGAAACCACTAGCTGGCCACAGTACCCACTGACTTGTCACTGCTGGACCCTATACTCACTGCAGCCAATCTTCTAACAGCTCCAGAAATAGCAGTTGTACCACTGTTCTGAGTTGGTCCAGATACAACTTCATTGTCTGTGACATTCTCTACATCCTCTATGGACCACCATCCTTGTCACATTACAACTGAGGGCTCACCAGCATCCCACCAACACCCCCAACATGCCCAAACCAGCCCTTCCACCCCAACCTTTGCTATCAGCGCTGTCTGCTCACTGGGAAACCCTCAACCTCCTGAGAAAACAGATACATAGGGAAGCTGATGAAGCAGTGGAAACCTTCACTTCAATCTCCACAAGGATCGACCAGGCTGATGAACAACACCCCCAATTATACACTGAATTGGAGGATAAGATCGGTATCTTGGTATTATAACCCACTGTAAATACCAAAACAACCAGGGACCAAATTTTAAACTTTTCCCTTATCTTATTGAATTGAATGCAGCATTGGACACATGGTGGAGATTCTGTGAAAACAACCGTGATTTAATTCCTGAATTACTTTGTGGGCGGCATTTGATTTTGGAGGAGCAGCTGTTGCGTCTATACAATCGTAACTGTAAATATTAATAGGCCAAAAAACTGATGATGTACGACACTCCCAGTTTATACTGTTTAATCCATAGCCACCGTTGGAGGAAGTTGTCTAGAGGGTGTGACCACTTGATCATCAGAACCAGACCTGGGTGATCAGAGGCTCTTCACACCCCTGCCCTTGGAATGTGGGTGCCACTTGCCTTCCCTGCTCCCGGATGCCACTCCTAAGCCATGGCCTTGAGACAGTGATGTGTTGAGACCATCTGGGTGGCATATGTGGCCGAACCCAACTAACTGATATTAATTTATATAGACTGAACCCGATCTATATAAACCTTAAGTTGTGGCAGTCCAGGTAGAGATACGCTCATCTTCCTGCTGCCCAAGACAAACCTAGTATGTCAGTTCCCTTGCTCACTAAACCTGTCACCTTCCATTCTGGAGTGGCTGCCTCTTTCTTCAGCCTTTCTCCCTGTCCTCTGAGTATAGGGGCTGGTTTCAGATCATACCTGGGAAGCTCCTGAGGAGCCCGCAACTCAAGATTGGTGAGCCAGAGATGGGATAGAAGACATGGGCCTTGGGAAAGAGGCAACTGCAGGGGAAGTCTTGAGTTGGTCAGGGACCTCTGTGTGGGAGTGGTGCCCCATATGTCACACAGTTGTGGACCACTGCATGAGTGTAGGGACAACCTGAAAATACCAGCCATTCTAATGCACTTGTTGGAGGAACTGTGCCAAGTGCACTACAGCAGGGAAGGGAATCACATGGCTGTGCAGTGGTCTCCCTCTCCTGTGGGCACTTTGGCTGCCTACTGATGCCCGTTAGAGGCTGAAGCTCCAGTTAGAAATTTGGAAGGAGAGTGGAGATTAGGGAAGGATGGGTGTGTCCATCACTCTGCTGGCTTCAGGGCCTACAGACAAGGTGGAGAGACAGCAAGATGATAAATTGGGCCTTTGCACGTGGTTCTGCAAAGCTAGGAGGACACAATCTGTTGACAATTAAGGCCTGGTCCCATGGGACCAAGCCCAGTTGGGACACTAAAAGGTGGGATCCCTAAAAAAGTGAGATTGAAGGGCCAGATGTGGTGACTGACAGTCACCAGAAGTAGACAAAATGTCCCAGGCCATCCAACACCTAATACAGAGGAAACAAAAGCATAACAATGCAACACCAGCCAGTGGGCACCCCCTAGTTCAGGAATACTTAATGAGAACATACTCCCCCTGAGATTATTAGTATAGCTGCCAAGTTCCAACAAAAGGCCAGGAATATCCAGGCATGGTTAGAGTGGCTATGGGATATGGGGTTCAATGGCATTCTCCTGACTGGGCAGGAGGCACAGAAAATGAGCAACATCACACACACTGCCCTCTGGCAGCACCTGCACTGTGCTGGGGTGGGGGAAAGGTACTCACTTACGGATTAGATCATTTTATCATGTAGGAGGACCTCCCTGGACAGGTGGGATGCTGAAAATCTATAGAGGAGGTACAGCAAATTCTTAGGGAGTTGGGGATGAGAGAGGCATCCTACATTCCTGTCTTTGAAGGCCCTGATTAAGCTACATTCACTGCAGGAATGAAGGTCAAGATTCTTCAGCCTGCCCATAGCACCTGCTAATGGGATACTGGTATCCATGCTGAGCTCAGTTGTGGGACAAGATATTTATAATGGGCAATTCATTGCTTATTTGGGGAAAATGGACAAATCCCAGGAATGGGTACAGGCTGTGGGAACGACCCAGGACATAGAGGAAGCTTGGAAAATCAAAAGCTCTCCCAGCTTGCTATAAAGCATCCAGTAATATTAACCAGTAAGTAAATGTGGTTTGACCTCATTGCTACAGGATATTCCCTTTTCTAGAACAACCCAACAACCCAACACTGTGCTGGTCAGCCTGTGGAAAGCCTTAAAAACTGAACAACAGTTCATATTTGCCCCATCTGCCCCTACCATCCCTCATGCCTCACCCCTTCCAGAAGAGGCCTCAGGGATGCAGTCCTATGCAGAGTGGGTGCCTCTCTTCCCCAGGTCTAGGATGCAGGTCAAGACTGCCTCCAGGAGAAGGTCCCTGGAGGCCATCAGAGGTATCGTGGTGAGCTCATTATTCACTGGTCCTCCAGAAATAAACAAAGGGTGACAGCTCTGGCAGATACTAGAGCTGGATGTACTTTGATACATGGTTGTCCTCAGAGGTTTCCTGACCCCCTTGATGCCATTGATGGTTAGAGAGGTCAGACAGTTATGGTGAGGAAGGTCCTCTGACACTGCAAATATGGCATCCCCCCACCTCCACCGAGAATATAAGGTTTCTATCTGTCCAAGACCAAAGAACATATTGGGCATTGACATCCTCTAAGGGTCATACTCTGTAAACCTCTGTCAGTGAGTTCTGCCTCTTGGTTAAAGTAATCAAACCAGTACTGAGGGATACAGGAACTGGAAACTGGTAAGCCTGCCATACCTGCAAAGAGTAGTGATCGTTAAATGTATAAATTGTTTGGGGGCAGAAGGAGACAAGAGAAACCATTCAAAAGCTGTACCAAGAGGCTACCGTATGCCCTGCCCATAGTAGTCTCAACAGCCTAGTATGGTCTACAGTCATAAAAAAGCCAAATGGTTCATGGCAGATGACGGTGAGCCACTGAGAATTGAATAAGGCAGTGGCCCCCATCTGTTTGGCTTTGCCCAACAATGACACCATCTTAGATACCTTGGCCATGTTCCTAGGAGTGTACCATGCTGCACTGAACTTAGCAAATGCCTTTTCCAGTATACCCCTGACCACTGAGTCACAGGATCAATTTGCCTTCACATGGGAGGGGCAACATAGACCTTTCAAGGGCTTCCCCAAGATTACCTGCAGGCCCCACCATATGTCATGGGGATGGCATCCCACATCAGTGAAGTGGGCCCATTACATTGATGATACAGTGTTAACATGTGAAGATTTGCTTCTGTTGCAGGACACCCCTCAAGCTTTGCTGGAGCATCTCTGAGGGTGAGGATGGGAAGTGAACCACGTAGAATTCAAGGTCAACATGGACTGCAGTAAGGTTTTTGAGAGTTGTCTGGTCAGATAAGACTGTGTTGTCCCAGAAACTGTGATTGATAAGGTACAAACCTTCCCAACTCCTACAAATGTGAACAAGGTGCAAGACTTCATAGGAATTTGGGGGCTTTAGAGGACTTTTATTCCCCACCTGGCACAGTGCCTCTGTCCCTTATCCCACCTAGTAAAGAAAGGGCATGTGTGGGACGGGATCAGAGCAGTGAACCACCTTTGAGAAGCAAAACTACTAGTGAAGCAGGTTATAGCTTTGGGCATCTCTTAAGCAGGGCTATCATCTGAAATAGATGTGTCTGTGACTCCAGGTGACATGGGCTGGCTGTGTGGCAGAAATAAGGGAAAGAGAGAGTATCCCTAGGATTTTGGTCTCAGCTCTGGAAGGGGCAGAGGGCTGATATCCACCCCCCCCCCCCCCCCCCCCATGGAGCAACTACTCCTAGCAGTGTACATAGCACTCCTCCAGGTAGAGCCTTTCACTAAAGAACAGTCCATAGTAATAGGGACTTCCCTGTCAATGAGTGGGGTGAGAATATTTCCCATTGACCTATCCCTGCTATGGCTCAAATCCCCACTGTGACTAAAGGGCATGACCATTTGCAGCAGAGGAACCCCCTGTCTGCTAGCCCACTGTCTCTAGAAATGCAGGTACTAGCAGGCCCTGTAGGGTATGTAGGGCCTGCAAATATGCCTGCACCTGTATCTGTCATCCCTGCAGCCCGCAGAGTGGAAGCATGGAAATTCTGGCTGGTGACTGGTATACAGATAGATCTAGTCTTTGCAGTCTACCACACTGACTGTGGTCACTATTCAGTCCAACACTGACACCATCTGGAGGGAAACAGGAACAAAGCACAGCAACCAGTTCGCCCAGGGCTGAACTCAGAGCTGCTTGGCTGGTGATCACTCATGAGCACATTAACCCTTTGCACTGACATTTGGGCTGTTCTAAAGGGATGAACCCTATGGCTTGGACGACGGGAAGTTGAGGATCAGATGATCATGAATGAGTCCTTGTGGGGTCAGGATACGTGGAAAGACATTTAGGTCCACTGCAAGAGTATGAGGTAGTCCCCACTGTTTTTCATATCCCAGCTCCTATAGCATGGACAGCTTCTGGCACCAGAAAGTAGATGCCCTAGCTCAGGTATGAGCCCCTGCAACTGACTCTCAGTAGATTCAGCAGACTGGGTGCATAGACAGTGGACACCACAGTGCCCAGGTGAGATGGCATATTGCCAAGGATGTCAGATTGCCCTTAAAGTACAGCAACTTGATTAATGCAATAGTGCCATGTCCTGTGTGTTTTAAACAACACCAAGGCAACTGCCAAAGGAGTCTGGAACCATCCACTGGTGTTCCTAATGGGGGAGGGATTAGCAAATTGATTATCTTGGCTCCTTCCCTCTGAGTGAGGGTTGTAAATATGCCTTGGTTTGTGTGGATACCACATCTGGCCTAATCCAAGCTTCCCACTGTCACCCTGGAAACCAGGCTGCCACCACTAGGGGTTAGAGAACCTGAGTACCATATATGGATACCTTCTCTGTATAGGCAGTGATCGGAGGGGGTCACATTTCAAAGGTCATGACGTGCAAGACTGGGCAAAAGGCCATGATAGTGAATGGAAGTTTCATCTCCCCTATAACCTGCAAGCAGCAGGGTTGGTAGAAAGGAAAAATGGAATATTAAAGCAGCAGATTAAATTACGAACTGGTAAAACCACCTTGGTCGGGTGGACTAAAGTACTGTCCAGGCTTTAATTCATTTGAATGATCCACCAGTAGGGCCTGTTGCCCCATATGCCAGACTGGGGACCTTGCTGAGGCATCCAACACTGTAGAGGTATGAACATCACAGGACACAGCCATTGCCCTGACTCTCGTGGGCGATCAATGTGCTATGCTGCTGAGACCAGCAACCCTACCACACTTGGCAAAGGAATTATGCACTGGAATCTGCACCCACCAGATTGGGTGAGTTATTTCACACTCCTGGGTGGCAGGAAATGACTCAGTCTCCCCTGGGATCCTGCTGTCCTGCTGCAGTAGGACCCGTTGAAATGCATTATACCTGGAATGGAACGCGCTCCATAGAAAGAAGTGAGAAGGCGGATGTCCCGGTCTGGCGTATCTCACCCCCAGTCCACCTCCTCACAGTGCTGCCTCCTCTAGCCAACATGGCTGGAATGCACAACCTGGTCAAATTCCTAAGGCTGTGGCCACATTGACATCTACAGATCAGGCCACAGGTGTCATTCTTGTAGAAGGAGAAGACCTCCCCATACAAGTTCCTACTAAACATCTGTCTTTTGACCTTAGGCTCTTCTCTCCTGTGGTGTCCAGTCACAAGATGAACACCTGAAGGAAGTATCTTTCTACAGCGGACCTACTCATAAGCCCGACAAGGAAATCAAGCCAACTCTTGGGTATGTGGGCAACTGCCCCTCTCCCTTGCCAGGATTGCCATGGTGGGTGTTGTCCCTCCAGGGAAGGGATTGGATGGCCCTAAAGCATTACATTGAGCAAGAACAAGCTAGAACTACCACCCTTGGTCTATCTGATATCACCAATACTGACCCAGAAACCTGGCTTGTGCAAATACTACCAATAACACCAGGCATGGGTATTCTTTTTTTGTCAAACACACAATAGAGGCAGCCCATCAAATTGCTGACTGGAAAGGTGCTAGAAAGACCACCATCAGAGCCATGAGTGGCTATGCTCAGATTTGGGATGGGTTTATGTGATTTACCCTGGGCTAAGAGATTTGAGCACCTGGGCATCCCTATGTTGGAAACAGGAGAAAAAAAAATCACTCTAAGCAAAATCAAGCCAGTTTTACCAGAAACGTGGGATGGATACCACTTGGACTCCATAGCTGTTCTCTCATGTGAAGGGAGGTGACTAATTTGGCACTGACTGGTCGTACCATCTAGGTATTGGGTAGCCCCAAATGGGGCCCAGTGGTTCTGTGGCACAAATCTTTGGCCATGGCTTCTATCTGGGTGGTTGGGCTATTGTATCCTGGGTTTTCCCTGGGCACAGGGAGGACCTGCCCCATGGTAACAACAGTTGACAACTTCCCTCTCCTTAAGGCAAGATGGGCATGCTGTCTTTGACTGGTACAATCATCTGGCCAGCATCTTTGTTTGCTTTAGCAGCTTTGCAGACATTTACAGACCTCACTTAATTCACTCAGTAAGACTCGAAGGATAGCGGAAAAAATCCATCCTTACTTACTGAACACCGAAACATCTCTAATGAGAAGAACTGTCCTCCAAAATTTCAATAGCCTTGGACGTGATTACTGCTTCACAAGAAGTGCCGTGTGTTCACACCTGATGAATCTGCTAATGTATCATGTTTATTAAGTCCTACGAGGATACAAGTAAATGCCCTGAGTGATCTGAGCACCAGCCTTGGATTTAATAAATCAGCACTTGGGATCATGGGACTCCTGGTGGAAAAAGTTGTCACTGATTTTGGGAATCCTGGTCTTAATCTGTGTGTTCTCTTGCACTGTTGCCATGGCATCTGCCTCCAACGCAGCCAGACAGACACCACAGGCCCCACCTCCAGGCTAGTGAAACCCCTTGCTGACCACCCAGGGCACATGGCGAAGAGGTGGGGCATGCATGCGAGGTTGTAAGAGCTGGTCATGATCACCAAGAGGACACGACCACCACTTTCTGTGACCTGGACCCAGGCAACTGGAGGCTCCTCGCTCCCTCCCCTTGCATTGAAATGTGGGGTTTGCTTGCCTTCCCTGCTCCCAGAGGCTGCTCCAAGGACAAGGCCTTGAGACAGTGAAATGGTGTTGAGACCATCTGGATGGTCAACATGACTAAACCCAGTTAAGACCTCTATGTAAACCTTTAAGATGTGACAGGTGGGTGGGGGGATCTACTCCTTTTGCTGTAAGTGCCCTTGCTTAGTATACCTGCCATCTACCAATCTGGAAAAGCTGCCTCTTTCTTTGGTCTCTTCCTGCCCTTCGAACAGGGGCCGCCTTCACATTACATCTGAGGAGCTCCCAAGAAGCTTGCAAACCAATGTCATGAATGAAATCATTAATGATAGATCCATGGACACTGTGTCCAGACATTAACAGAACAGGGACACATAGTAATGTGTACAGAGGACACACGGGAAACTTATCACCTAACACCATTATCCTTGGTGGTATATATCAGGCTTCAATCTCATACCACTGATTTCTGCCCCAAGAATATGGGATTGTTTATTAATAAACCCTCTCACAATCATATTGGGAGCTACAATAGTGGCCCAGGACTTGAAATTTAATATGCAGGACTTTCTAGACAGAGAGAGATCCCCCAAATGTGCTCAGTTTTATCCAACTTCATTTATGTCCAATTTGCAACGTATGCCCAAAACAGAGTCACTAGAAGGAAGGAAACCCGTATAGTTCCTTGTTGGAATGGTGGGAGGTTTAAGTGGAGGAAAAAGAGCCACCACTTTTAGGGACGCCTGGGTGGCTCAGTCGGTTAAGTGTCTGCCTTCGGCTCAGGTCATGATCCCAGGGTCCTGAGATCAAGCCCCACATTGGGCTCCCTGCTCAGCAGGAAGCCTGCTTCTCCCTCTCCCACTCGCCCCGGCTTGTGTTCCAGCTCCCACTGCCTCTTTCTGTGAAATAAATAAATAAAATCTTAAAAAAAAAAAAAGAGCTGCCAGTTTTCCCTCAATTCCAAATCGATCAAATCACATTAAGCTTTAAATATTTTGAAACCAGATGATCTCAATTTAACACACATGCCATGGCAGCTTGGTCATCACTGGGTACACAGATGGATAACATTAGCAGCATGTTACAAACCATAAGTGAATTTCACATGGAAGTTAACAGAGCAATGGGAATTCCACATTAAGCAGTTGGAGGAATTGCTAAAAATAACAGAATACCAAAAAACCGCCATGAATGATGTTTCTCAAATTGCAGACTGATGATTATAGCAGTTAAGACTGGTTGAAATGTGGAATACATGGAATTATAGAGCATTTATGATCTAGGAGCAAGCCTGGTCACCTGGGATACCAGATAACCCAGCCAGAAGCGAAGTGGACACCACACATCCCAATGGTCGTGATTCCTTGGGCAACTGTGAAATTGGACAATTGGCATTTCAAGGAGGAAACATGACATCGAGTACCACACTTTTGTGGTTCCCCAACATCAAAAGACAGAGTGGAGCTTATAGGCCACAGAAGCCCCTTTTTGACAGAAGGGAAAACATGTTCCTGAGGATGTGCTGGTGGAATGGAGTGAAGATGCCCTTATAGGTCTTAGAACTTTAGCTATAGTTATGGTATGAGTACCTAGGAATATGGCCTTGATACCTCCTTAGCCAGTTATGTACAATATAGGAAATTGGACCAGGACAGTATGATGTAAGCCCAGCCTCTCCCTAACTTGGTGGCATCCAGGGAAATGTAGGGCACAACGTGATGGGACAGGTACAACTAGAACAGGGCATGGACGTAACAACAGAAGAAAATGGTATTATTTGAGGCTAGAGAAGATAAAGGTACTATTAAAATAACCAGAGAAATATTTCACATTGAACCTCCAAAAGTTAATCTAATAAATATAAGTCATATGTTAAAAAAGTAAAGACAAGTACAGAAACCTTTGGAAATTGAGGCTAATGAAGTAAAAGAACCTTTCAGGAATTGGAAAGAGAACAAAAATATGCATTCCCGAAATAAATGGCAGCCTTGAATTGTGATGTTCTCGTCTCTGGACACATGCTTAATAGTGCTGTGCATGGTTGTACCCCCTGGAGGGGGACCTTAAGAAAATATTTACTTGAAAACATGATTATCGAGGAAGTTAAAAGTGCTGGTTTAAGGAATTTAACTTTTGATCATTTGACAATTAGATATGGTGCCATATTCAAGATTTCTTTGGTATGCTTATATTGATCATATTAGGGATATGGTTGCTGATGCATTAAAGTATGATGTCAAAGAATGTGCATCAAAGGAAAAATACTCACAAAATGTGATTGTGATTAAGGCCGTAAATGATGTGCAATCTCAGGGTGGATTGATGTTTCTGTGGACTTGGATTTGTACAAGGCATTAGGCCCTAGTGTGAATCAATGTAATTTGAAATCACAGGGTGGATCGTTGTGTGTTGATTTGATAGGACTTCAAATCCACTTGTTTCTGGTGAATTCTGTACCCCCCCCAAACTGTTTTTAGTAGAAAAGTTGTTTTGATCTAAGAATGCAGAAAGTTGTGAGGGGATGGCATCATCCCACCTGCTCTCACCTGTAGGAACTCAGTAGCTCACTGCCGTGGCGGGGGGGGGGGGGCTGGGGGGCATGTCAATGAAGACACAGGAGAAGCAACTATGGTAAGAGGACACTTAGACTATAAACCCCGACAGCTAGTGAGGACTATCCGAGAGTATTCGGTCTAGGAAAGCTACAATCTGCTGACTTAAAATCTCCCTCCAAAGACCTTGGAACAATGAGCTCTTGTTGAGGAAAAGGAGGCCCTTTTATGGGCAGGGGTGAAAGCCATTCAAAGACCCCTCAGGGATGTACATCTGGCCCATCAACACCAGCACCCTCCTTCCCTAGAAACGTGCTCTAGCAGCACCCAACTTTTAATTTGGTTCTGGCAGCTGCAGGCCAGATCTCGGTGGGCAAAGGTGTCTCTCCAAGTGCCGATTCCTATAAACATATACCAACTACATTTGAACTTTATTGCTTTCATCTCCCTTTGCCTGGAACAACAGTGTGATTAATCTAGCATTAGTTTGGAATATATTACTTCTTTAATGGTAAATTAAAAAGCATTACCCTGTATGCTATCAGCTGGAGATATTTACACAGTGAACTAGTGTTAAAGACGTTGACAAAGACAAAATCAGTCTGAGCATTATTTGCTCCCCCAAACCAAGCAGACTTCAGGGGGAACATATGCATTTGTGTAGGTTAGGACTTGGATTCAGGCAGATGGAGGTACCCCACCCCCCCACCGCCCAAGAGTCTGCTACTGACCTCACCTGGCCTTGCCTGTTCCAAGTGCCTGGCTCCCCTGACCCGGCAGGCTCACACATGCACAGTATACACCCATCAACTCCCCAACTCCTTGCATTGTCTCAAGCATGGAAGGCGCCCACCCCTAAGAGTCCTTTTGAGGCAGCCACTGAAATGAGTGAGAGATATGTGTACTTACCCTTCTCTGAAGTTCAGGGCTTCTGCAGCAATCAAGGCTCCCAGGTGTCTCTTATTGAGGACACCCGAGTCAGCATGCTGGAATCAGTCCTTGCAAGGCTTCCAGATTGCTCAGCTCTGCCTTTAGGGGGAAATGCGCATTTGTGTGGATTAGCACTTGGAAATAGATGCTGTGTACCCTGCTAGCCTACTCCTATGAACTGGCCTCCCCAGACATCTGCCCTGGACCAGACGCCTGGCTACGCTCAACTGCGTGGCTGGAGTATGCTCACAAAGCACCCGTCAGGCCGCAGACCATAGCCTGGCACCATCCAAGCCTGTAGAGCTTGGGTTGCTCCTGAACCACGTGCATAGCTTCCAGGCTGGAAGGAGCCCACCACCCAAAAATCTTTCTGAGACGCACCTTTCAACTGGCTAGGCTCAGTCCCCATTTGGAATGGCTGCCTGATGGGTCCCAGGCTTAACCAGTCTTCAAGGCTCCCAGGTGTCTCTTCGTGAAGGAGAGTCCTGCAGCCCAACAAGCCACATCCTGGCAGTCCAGACTCCTCCATCTGTGCCTTCAGAGAGAATATGCACAATTGTGTAGGACAGGGCTTAGAATAGGCAGGTACACTGTAACCCCGATAGCCTGCTCCAGAGACCCAGCTTCTCAAGCCACTCGCCCTGTGCCAAATCGATGGCTACAGGAACCTCCTAGCTCGCCCATGCGCAGTACGTGGCCCATCAGCCCACCAGTGGCAGCTGGGGCCCTCCACGCTCGTGGGGGTGGGGGGCGAGCCGGTCCTGAACCACCTGCCTAACCATTAGGCCACTGGGATCAAAACCCCGCAAATATTTCTTATCAATCCAGTTTTGTTTTGTTTTGTTTTTTAGGTTTTCCTCCACTAACTTTAGGATGGGGCTATATCCCACGAGGCCTACAATTTAATTATTAAAACCCCACAGATATTCCTGAGAAGCAATAAAGTGGTGCAATCACCCCCGTTTGGGCCGACTGCCTGATTAAGTCCTTGCCTTCTCCAGAACTCAAGGCACCCAGGTGTCTCTTATAGGCTCAAATAGGCCTCTTATAGGAGGATGACCCAGCAGTTCAGGTTCCTCTAGCCCAGGCTTAAAGGGAAATAGGCCTATTTGTGTACGTTCAGGCTTGGAAGCGGGTAGATTTCATGTACCCCCAACAGCCAGTCTCTGAGATGCTGCCACACCCAACATTTGCCCCGTCCCAGGTCCCTGGCTCCCCTGCCTTGGGCAGCTCGAGGATGTGCATTTGCACACCCTGTCAGCCAGCTAAGCACCTCCAGGCCAGTGGAGATTCGGATCAGTCCCAAATCACCCCCAACAGCCACCCCAACAGGGTGGAAGAAGCCTCCCTCCACTTTTCTCAGGTGGCAGCTTGAAATGGTGACAGATGGGCCCTTGTGGAACTGCCTGCCGGCCTAATCGGGTCCCAAGCTTAGAAGTCAAGGCTCCCCCAGGTATCTCTTAGGGAAGGATATCCTGGCAGCCACACGGGTCCCACAGACAAAGCAGACCAGCTTTACCTTCGGGGGAGAAATAGACTCATTTGTGTAGGATAGGGCTTGGAATTAAGCGGAAGATTTGGACCATCAGAGGCCTGCTCCAGAGACACGGCCTTCCGCACACTTGCCCTGTTCACTAGCTCCCTGACCTGCAAGGCTCGTGCATGCTCAGTAGGCTCCTGCTCAGTCCATTTGGGGAATCTGGGGCCCTCCTGGCCTGGGGAGCTCAGGCCCGTCCTGAACCACCAGGATAGCCTCCTGGCCAGGAATCCCAACCCCAAGAGTCTATCAGAGGTGACAGCTTGAGTGTGGTCCCCATTTGGACTGCTTGTCTGATGGGGTGTCCAGATACTCCAGCAATCAGGGCCCCCAGAGGTCTTCTGCAGGAGGGTTACCCCTGCCAGCCAGCTCCCACCGGGCTCTGCCAATGAAGCAGACGCCGGGTACCCTCAAAAACCCGCTTGTATGAGCTGGCCTCTCCCTACAGATGCCCTGGTCCAGGGAGCTGGTGCCCTGACCTGTGCAGCCTGTGGACTCACCATCTGCCCCTTGTCAATCCACACTTCTCCACGTCTCCCTTCCAGCAGGACATGTGCCTTTGTGTAGGTTTGGACTGAAATTAGGCAGATGTGTATCCCCAGCTGCCCGCTCCTGTGACTTGGCCTATCCCTATAGTTTTCCTGATTTAGGTGCCTGGCTCCCCTGGCTTCTCTGGCCACGTGCTCACGCAGACCCCGGGAGTTGGCCTTGGTGAGCGCAGTCTGTGGAGCTCAGGCCCATCCTCAACCACCTGCATAGCCTCCAGGGTACAGGAAGCCCACCCACCGAAAATCTTGAAGTGACAGCTTTAAACCGGTGACAGTCATTCCCCATTTTGACAGACTGCCTGGCAGTGGCGGGCGGCGGGGGGGAGAGGTGCCAAGCTTCTCCAGGGCTCAAGGCCCCTGGGTGTACCTTTTTGCAGGCTACCCAACCCATGGTCAGGCCCCAACCCAGGAGGACAATGCAAGTTCTCCAGCTGTTTCCAAAGGAGGAAGAGGTCCGATTATGCAGGGTAAGGTCCTCCAACAATTTCCTCCTGGTAACCAGTCTCACTGGGCATTGCCCTGTTCTAGGTCCTGGATATTCTGGCCTGCTGTGAGCAGGCCTGGGGCTGCTGGGGACACTCCAGGGCTGTGGACATATGGCCTAACCCAACCACCTGCAGAGCCTCCAGGGTGGAGGGAGCCCACACTCTGAGTAGCTTTCTGAGGCTTCATTTTACACTAAGGACTGTCAGTCCTCTTTGGGGGACCGGTTCCCTCTCTGGGCTGGGGTTTCTCCAGCAATCACAACTTCCCAGGTATCTCTTCTTAGAGGGTACCCCCCAACCACCCGACATGGCCTTTCCACTGCTCACGGCTCTCAGGTACTTCTTTAATAACCCACTGCTGTGACTGTTCCTCAGCAGCCACTTGTCCTTAGTTACCCGGACTTGGGGCCCTCAACAGATGTACAGTGAGCACCCGATCAGTTGGCCTTGGGCTGCAAGGTGTGCTCCAAATCTGTGGAACTCTAGCTTGACCATGAGCACCTGAATGGGCTCAGGGTGCTGGATGCCCACACCCCAGATATTTTTCTGAGGCTACATTCCTGTTCATACTGACAGATTTACGGTCCAGATGCCAGCCATCCTGTTGAATTTTAAAGAGCGGCTGCTTGTAAAACGGTGGCCACTTCTGGCCCAGTTTAGAGGTCTTTCTACCCAGTTCGAGCTCCTTAGCTATGTGTTTCAAAAAGGAAAATGGAGCTTTTCTCAAAATGGAGTTTTTCATGTGCAGAAGTTTTATCCAAGTCCACACCAGGGATCTCGAACACAGCAAGGGTCTTCAAAAGCTGGTCATGGCTCTCAGAGGACAAGGAGGCTGCCTAATGACAAGCCCTAGCTTGCAAATATGCACCTGCTCCCCTCCGAAAGCAGAGCTGGTGGTACTGGACTGCATAGCCAGGGTGGGGCCGGGCTGCTGGCTGGTGCTTCTTCCTCGAATAGACACCGGGAGGCCTGGTTGCTGGAGAAGTGATCTGCTAAGCTGCAAATCTGCTAGGATGGACTGACTGCCTCAAGGTGATTTGGGAGGTACGGGGGCTGGGCTCTCCACACCCAGCAGGGGTGAGTTGGGTCACATGATGCAGGAAAAGTGGGCCCAAGGCCCTCCCACCTGCTCTGTGCTGCCCAGAAAGCCACTGAGCTCCAGGGGAAGACAACCTCTCAGGCTGAAGTGACATTTCCCATTCTTGTTGGGCTTCCCCTGTTTTGTTCACAGCAAATTCCCCCCCAAGCAAGGTGGTGTGGGCAGTAGGAAGGACACTGACCACCTGTGTCCCCACCACACCACCCTCAAGCCTTTAGTGGAGGCTCCATGGGGCAGGGAAATGGGGTTTGCTCACAATATGGCCACAGCAGAGCCTGGCACCGAGTAGGTATCCATCCACTTTGTGAAGGATGCACTCTGCTGGGAGTCTGGGGTTGGGGGGGACCAAGAACTCGCCTGTGGCCTTGTGTCTTCAGTCCTACAGGAACCCCAGAACGGGGGGGTGTGAAAAGTGGTTCAAAGCAGTTGTTAAAAACCTTTATTATGGCACCTGTTTAGAACCAGGTAAAAGTTCTAGAGACGTCCAGAGGGCGCCTCCTGGAGAGACACTGAGCTCCCCACCCCACCCAGGGCAGTGGGCTGCCCTCAGTCTGGGCATGTTTGTGCAGGGAGAGGGGCGCATGGGGAACGCTGAGCAGGAGAAAGGTGAGGGTAGCCAACCTGGAGTGAAGAGGGGAGGGGACAGAGAGAGAGAGAGGGAGGGAGGGCTGCTTCAGCTCTACGTGGCTACTAACCTCAAATGCTGAGACACCCTCCCCAACCAGAGCACCACAGGTTGGTCGGGAGTGCTGTGCTCATGGCCTGACTGGTGTGCTGTTGGAACCTTGCAGCTTGGGTCCTAATCTGAATCATAACAGAGAAAGGGGTCCCTGTGTTCAGAGCCTGTGGTTCTACCTTTTGGATTCCACAGCTTCCTCTTTCTGACCCCGGAGCAGGACGGTGAGCAGGAGGGCGAGGTGGCTCGTGCCCTGGAAGAGTCCCCTTCAGAGGCCTCCAAACTGCAACTCTGGAGATCCCCAAGGCCTGGAGTCAGCAGCCGCCACCCAACCACCGCCCCCCCCGCCCCTGCCACCGCACCTGCCTGAGGCTTGTGATTCCACTGGAGAAGAGTGCCCGTGGCTCCGTTAACCACCTCCTATGTCTACACAGGGTCTTTGGGCTGGGTGTTTTGGGATTTGTCTTTTTCTGACCTCTGGCGTCCTGGCAGCTCCGAGGCCACGAGCCATCCCTGTAGGGGTGTCCAGGGGTCACTGTGGTCCTTCCAATTGGAGCTGGGCTTGCAAAGAGCAAGGGTTCCCCAGATCTGTTCCCCTAGCCTAGGCTGCACATGCTGATCCAAGACTCCTGGGCAGAGGTGACCCAAAACAGGGAACTTCCTGTCCGTTGTTGCTCATCTCTGACCTGCAGAGTCCAGGGGTGGGCTGTTGTGGGCTACATAGGCTTTTACACCTGGCCCAAATGTCTCTCAAAACTGAAGGTCAGCAAAAATAGTGTGGAAGAGAAGAAATGAAACTATCTCTCTTTGGGGATGACATGCTCCCATATGCAGAAAAATCCCCAATAATCCACACACAAAAACTAATCGAGTCAATAAACTAATTCTGTAAAGTTGCAGGGTACAAGATAGACAAAAACCAGTTGTTTCTATGCACTAGCAATGAACAATCTGAAAAGGAAATTAAGAAAACAGTTTTATGTACAATAGCACCCCAAACAATAAAATATTTGTGAATAAATCTATTCAAGGAAGCAAAAGACCTGTCCACTGAAAACTCCACAATATTGCTGCACGAGATTAACGAAATGGAAGGACATCCCATGCTCACGGATTGGAAGATTCCTTGGTGTGAAGGGGCCAGTGCCCCCCAAAGGGATCTGCAGACCCCATACAGGTCCTATCAAGTGTTTTTCTTCTGCATTTTCTAATTGCTGCCAATCCCTTACAGTAATTTCCTTCCAGACATTGTAGTTGGCATCTCTTAAAGTTAGATTGGGTCATTTACCTATTTTCCATTTGCCTACTTAACATCTTGAACTTAGGGACTACCGTTTTAGAAAATGTTTTCAAGTCCTTCTCTGGTGATTCTAACATCTGTGCCATCTTAGGGTCATTCTCAAGTGATTGATTGGTCTCCTCATTTAGGGACATTTCCCTGCCTCTTTGCATACCTCGAGATTTTGGTGGAATGCCAAACATTCTGAATTCTACCTTGTTGGCTGCTGGATGTTTTCGTGTTCCTATAAATTTTGAGCTTTGTTTGGAGATGCATCTACTTGGAAACAGTTTGATCATTTCCGGTCTTGCTCTCAGGATTTGTGAAGTGGTCCAGAGCAGTGCTCAGTCCAGGGCTAATGAGTTCCCCGAACCTGAGGGAATACTCCACCCCTCCCCCATGAATTACAAGGGTTTTTTTTTTTTTTTTCCTCCAGTCTTTCTGTTGGGAACAAGCACCATTCCCAGCCCTGTGTGAGTGCCAGGCACTGTTCCTTCTAATCCTTTCAAATTACTTACCCCTGACCTTGGCTAGTTTGCCACATACGGAAGCACTGACCAGTACTGTGCTGCATGCTGGAGGGGCCCCTAGACAGATGATCCTCATAAGACTTTCTGCAGTTCTCTCCTTCCTGGTCCTCTGTCCTGCGGCCTCTAGCTACTTTGGCCTCCTGGGACTCAGTTCAGTGTCCTCAACTTGAGGTCCCCTGGGCTCCCCTTCAGTTTCCCCTCCCTGTGCCTTGCTTGGAAACTCTCTCAGGCAGTCAACAGGAGCAGGTGCAGGGCTTACCTATTTGCTTCCCATCCTTTGGGCATTACCATCCTCTCTGGCCTGATGCCCAGTATCTTGAAAATCTGCATTTCGTGTATTTTGTCTGGTTTTGTTTGTGCTGTTTTCTTGCAGTAGGCAGGAGGGCAGACCCAGTTCCTCTTACTCTGTATTGATGTGGCGTCCCCTATTTTAAAATCAAGGCTGGAAAATGTCGATCTAGATTCTGAGTAGTATAGATTCTCTATTACAGAATAGAGACTTCAGCCACAGCCAGGGGGAACCTTTGAAGGAAGAAAACCTTTAAGCTTGTATTTAAAAAGCACAGCGCCAGTTCTAAGGGCAGTTTTTGCTTGACTCTGTCTGGGATTGCAAGAAGCCCCATGACCCACTGTCCAAGAGCTGAGTGGGTGTTCCTGTGAGGTCTGTGGTGGAAACAGGATCTTTGCCAGATGACATGCCTCTGCAAAACACATTCTTCTTCTTTTTTCTTTTAAGATTTTATTTCTTTATATTTTTAGAGAGAGAGTGAGCGAGTGTGCGAGTGGGAGGAGGGTCAGAGGAAGAGGGAGAGAGAGAATCCCAAGCAGACTCTGTGCTCAGTCTGTGGAACCCCAAGCTGGGCGGATCCCACCACCCAGAGATCACGACCCAGCCCAAATCAAGAGCCGGACACCCAAGCCACTGAGCCACCTAGGTGCCCCTAAAAGACATTCTTTAAAGACTTGATCATTCTATTCTGTCAAAGGTCCTCCAAAGGAAGGATTAAGATGACTACAAAGTCGCCTGAAGGGAAGTCCCCACTTTCTCTGAGGTTTTGTAGGGTGTCCCTGGGGAACACTGGGGCTCAGACTGACTCCTATTCCCTGGGGAGTGAGTAAGAGCCAGCAGCTTTGCCTAACTGTGCTGCAACCCAAGCACTGGAGGGAGGGCGGAGATACCCAGACACCTCCCTGCGCTGCTCCAAAGGAAGCTCCCGAAAGGGCTCCACTCACCGGACCCTTCCCTAAGCATCCCGGGGGCACTGAGTAAGACCCCTGTGCACGCCCACGGGGCCTGCTACCCTTCGCTAGGGAAGCGCACCTGTTAGAGGTGCACCCACAGCCTGAAGTGGGGCAGTCAAGTTTCAGGCATCTAAAAACACCCCACAGGGACAGACAAGTCTCCAAAGAAGGGAATGAGCCCAACCCTAAGAATTGTATCCTCCTAAATGGGACATTTCCTCTGGCTCCCTACCCCCAGCTGCCTTCCCATTCGGGTACTCCAGCTCTGGTCCTCCTCTTGCCTCCTCCCCAGCCTCCTTGGTCTTCTCCTCCCGACTTTTCTTGTCACTACTCTTCCCTTTTCCTGCAACTCCTGCCTCGGCCCGGGCGCGCGCGCACCCGCACACGTGCACACACGCGCATGCACACACACATGCACACACACGCCCACGCCCACAGCGGCCAACACAGGAGAGGCTGCCGGCTCTGCGACCACGACGAGAGAAGCCTCTCCGCCAGCGCGGAAGCGCGCGGATCCATCTCTCTCGGTTAGAGCCGAGGAGGCGATGAGGCGACCGAGGAAGATGGCTTTACCCGAGGAGCTCAGCCTCCACAGTCAAGCCCCCGCAGCGCCGCCCGGGCCAGCCCCGGGAATGCGTGACCACAAGCCAGGAAGCTCTGCACACTCGGGCTGAACACGCGCGCCCGGCGAGATCCCGACTTAGGGCACATCCTAGTGCTCACGAGTACCGGGCGAGTTCCCAGGGAAGGACCGCCGCGCCGCCTCGTGGCCTCCTGGGGGAGGCGCGCAAGGATCCCCGCGTTCGGGCAAGGGCAGGTCCAAAGAAAACCATTCCATCGGCCCCCTTAGATCCCGCTGAGATTTCATAGCCAGAGGTGAGTGCGGTCCCAGGCCCACGCACTCCGCCACCGCCTTCCCTCCCTCCGCCACTGCACTCTTCGCCTTGGACGAGATTTCTACAGTCTGCCTCCGCCGGGAGAAAAGAAAGCCACATCCGGAAAACACAACTACTACTACTCTAAAGAGACCAGTACCTGTGCAATTTTATGGTCATCAGTGGAACTCTCCTAGGGTTCTAATTTGGCTTTGTCTTCATTTGCTGTTCTAGATTGTGCTCTGGTGAAATTAGAAAAGATATGTTTTTAGTTTCAATATTTATTAGTTGCACCTGAGTCAGTAGTGTGGTGGTACGCAGAATAATGCCCCTCCCCTGCTGAGGAGGCTCCCATTCCATTTCCCGGAACCTGTGAATATGTTATATCACATAGCAAAGGGGGCTTTGCAGATGTGCTTTGCAGATGTGCTTAGTTAGGTTAAGGACCTTAGATGCGGAGGTTATCCCGGGCTGTCCAGGTGGCCCATGTCATTACATGAGGGCTTTAAGAGTGGAAGGGGCAGAAAAGGTCAGAATGAGGCCTTGTGAGGAAGACTCTACCTGCTGTTGCTAGTGCTGAAGATGCAGGAAGGGGCCAGGAGCCAAGGAATGGGGGTGGGGATGTCCCTAAGTGCTGGAGGAGGCAAAGAAACGGATTGTCCCCTAGAGCCTCCAGAATGGAAAGCAGCCCTGGAGACACCTTGATTTCCATCCAGTGAGATCCTTGTTGGAATCCTAACCCATAGAACAGTGAGATAATAAACCTGTGTTCTTTTAGGCCGCTAAGTTTATGGTAACTTGTTAGGACAGCAATAGAAACCAATACTAGCCTCAGTGGCTTGAGTGATGACAGGATCTGCTGGGTGTAATAAACACTGTATACATTCTGCAGGTTTATGTCAGGTCAAGAGCTAGTTCTACACGTTTAAGGGTTACATTAGGTACCTGCCTCTTTCTCCTTTCCATTCTTTCCTGTAGGACCGCCCCCTGTTCCCTGCACAGAGCGCAACATGCTTCTTACCTGAATTAAAACAAATTGGAAGACAGTGGTTGTCACACAGAATTTTTTTTAAAGAATGGGCTGTTTCTGTCGTATAGTGGGAAAGAATATAACATAGAGAACGTTAAATATTGGAGCATCCTCCTCTCAAAGATATTTTTTTTTTCCAATTTCATAAAGAGTGGAATGCAAGAATGGTTTTAGGTCTTTTCCCCAAAAAGGATTTGTGACTGGATTCTGAGCAGATTGGATATTTCCACAATACCTTGTTGCTTTCATAAATGTTATGCACATAAAATGGATTTCTTAGAAGCCATATTTGAGTTCTTCATGGATTACTGATGATCAACACCTACCAGACCCGGCAGCACAGTGATGAAGGTAAAATTGCTGGGATACTTGAATAAGCAAGCACAGAGCAAGAGGGCCTCACATTTTGCTACTTTGTCTTTAAATAATACTTTATGGTTTGGCTGGCTTTTCATCCATCCTGCTGATTCTGCCAGTGAGCTCCTCATATTGACAGCCGAACATGCTCAAGGAACCACTGAAGCCACCGAGTGTGAAAGCAGTTGGTGATGCCACCGCATCCATCATGAAAGTGGGGCATGTCTCCACCCCAGGCAGGAGTCTGTTGGTGGATCTTTTTGGTGGTGGTGGTGGTGGTGGTGACAGTGATTGTTTGTTCTTAGTCTTGTTTTAATTTTCTGACTGGTTCTGGAAAATAACTGTGGATAGTTTTATTTTAGTGCTGAAAGGCAAAAGGACATAAAGAATATCTGAGATGAAAATCTTTATGTCAACATTTATGGAATGACATATACTTTTCAATGACAGGTTCTTAATTAAACTAAAACGAACTGATTTACAGTTTTGACTCAATGTTGTAGCATGAGGTTCTGTGAACTGCAGTCTGCAGCCCACTGCATCAGAACCACCTGGGGTGTTTATGTGAAACATGTAGAACCTAGGGCCGCACACCAGCTAAATCTCCTGGGACCGGAGCCCAGGAAATGCTTCTGTAATCTCCATCACAGATTCGAAGATGGCCCAAATCTAAGAATCGCTGTCTCACATTTTTTGACTGGGGATTTTCACAAAAGGACAAAGAAGGAAAAACTGTATTCTTATAAACTTAGACTTCATGCATTAGACTCTGAGCTTCTTAACAAGTGTCTTTCCTACTCTTTCACACTCAGCCTGGAGACTGGTGCTGAAATTGGAAACAAAGCAGGTGAAGAAAAAAGGTTTATTTCTTTGTGTAACATTTTGCTTTTCTAGCCACCAAAAAGACTGTGTCTCATTTCCTCTAATGGACCCTGTCCACCAGTTATATTGGCTGTACGCATCATACATTTATACACACATTCTAAAAAACCACACGACACAGGCTAGGCTTTTGCACAAAAGTCACATACAAATGATCATTGGTTTGCTTTACGCAAGCCTTTCGGTGGGCTTGGTCTGGCCATTAGTCCCAGCTCTCCAGAGGGGTGATTGGATGATGAAATGGGACAGCATATTTAGAGTGAGGCCACCACACTCTGCAGATCATAAAAGAATGGAAATAGGAGGTGCTGGGCTAAGCATGAGATGGCACCTGGGAAGCTACTGCTTTCACATGTGGATTCAAAGCACTGGAGTGCTGCAGTGTAGACTGACATGCAGTCTGATGGTGACCCGGCTGAGCTGGCCCTGCGTCAGGTGTGGGTCTGGGAGTAGGGCTGGCTGAGCCTCACTGGCCAGCAGGGCACTGCTGCTCCATCATGTGCTTTTAGAACTGCCAAGGAGCTCCAGTGTTGGGACCACGTGCCCCATTCCTAGGAAGCAGGGTCCTGTTTCCCCTGAGTTGACCCTCTGAGGATGAGTGCCGAGGGGAGATGCAATGGGGTGCATATACCATATATGCCATGTATCACAGGTGCCGAGTGACATTGGCCGCAGGCCTTCATCAAATGTGTCCATATTCCCACAACGAGCTATGTGAGATAATGAGAACCATGAATATCCTTTTGTCAGGTCAGTTATGTTTTGTCACCAAATGAGTATATGGAAAAGATTTCAATTCACAGATCTTATTGGATTGCAGAATTAAGGCTAAGGGATTATGGGGCTTTAACGGTAGTGCTTTGAAATGAATTCTAGAAGACCCATAAAGAGGGAGAAAGGCATGAAAGGGAGGCATCTCAGGATGAGGCTGTCTGCAGATACTAACCTCAAAGTTCTATATTGTTCCTGTTTCTTTCCCTAAATCCAAACTTTCATGAAGTTTTTCTTACTTTTCTTTTGCTTACTATTTATTCCCCTTTATCTTCCTGACAGCACCTAGATGAGGCCCTCATCACTTCACGCCCGGAACATCACTGCCCCCGTTCAGTAGGTTTCCCTGGTTCTAATGTCTCCTGACTCCAGCTGCCCCAGCAGTCTTACCATCAGGGGGTTCTGTTTCCATCACGTACCTGCTGTACTCAGGAAAAAAATACTCATTTTCCATTGTCTGCTGTGTAGAATGTACACTTTCATCCAACCCTGTAGGCCTTCTGTATGCTGGCAACTGTTCTTTCAACTGACCTGACTTCTCACACTCCCGGATACAAAGCTCTCCTCCAGGCAAGTAGGACCCAACTCCCATAACTTTGTACATAAGGGTCTGCTGAGCTGGCAAGGGTCCCCAGGGCAACCAGCTGTGAGCTAGCCTTTGCATCAGAGTTTTAGCCCTAGATGTCAACCCAGGGGTCATGAAACCCATCACTTTATTTTACAGATGTGGAAACAGAGACTCAGAGAGGTGAAGTAACTTCGCCTGAAGTCATGCCATTAGCTAGAGTAGCTAGGAGCATACACAACAGCTTCATATTCTTACTGCCCCTGCTCTTGTCATGGTGACAAGCAGTTATACAGTTTATGCTGGGGCTTAGTGTCAGGGCTGGTGTAGATGTCTCCTACATTACAGTGAAACTAATATCTTTAAACAAACTGGAAGCATGAGAACATTCTTTCTCCAGTACCTGATATGCTGAAGCCTTCTATAACAAAATTTTAGTCTCCCAACTTTGGAGAGAAAAAGGTGTTCCCACAGAAGTCTTCCCTTTGGCTCCAAGTCACCCATCATCAGGAAGAGCGGAGAAGAAACAGATTTCCAAAAGAGGCCATTAACTGTCTAGTCAATATCCCTTCTAAATCTGAACATGGGGCCCTTTTCCTTATCAATGGACTCCCTCTTACCTGGGTTAGTTATTCCTCCTGGAAAAGCAAGATCTCCTGTTGCTTCTCCTTCAAGTCTTCCAAAAGCTGCCCCATCCTACCTTATGGTGCTCCAGTTCCATTTCCAGCTCTTGAAGCCAGGATGGAGAGGAGAGCAGAGCCTCCCTCAAGCATTCTGTTTTCTGGGAGAGCTCTGGTGAGTCGAACACAAGAGTAGTTATACTATGGGGCTAAAGGTCAGCGGGAAGATGAGCCCAAGCACAACCATCCTGACAAAAAGAACTAAGAGGAAGGCCAGCTTGGGCAGCACTGTCCAGGGAAGCAAGGCAAGTGTCACCTCACTGTGTCCACACACCCTCCATCTTTGCAATACCTGTGATCCTCTGATTTACTAAGGCCCAGAGTATTTTCTAGAGAAAATACTCTGGTTTCTCATGCTCACTATTTTCTAAGTTTTCACATACGCTCTGTACAAAAATCCATTCTTGAATTTTGCTAAAAATCAACATCAAGATTTTGTCTACAGATTTCAGAATATATTATTTTCATCATTTTGAAAATTGGGCCACCTTTTCTTTTCTGGGCTTTTCTCAGCATCTCTCAGATCTTCACGATTTCTCAAAGACAGGGATTCTGAGGACAAGGTAGCAGTGCTGTCACCCTCTGGGGGGAGTCACCTGGGCCAGACAGACTGTACTCGCTTACATCCTAGTATCTTCCCCCCTGTGAGGTCTGGGCTCAGGTTCCCAGGCATGCAATGGTGGTTTAGTAGTTCTGTCTTCTCTCTTATCTATTACATTTTGTTACTTCCCCAGCAGTCACCTTTCCCCTCACATCTTCCTGCTCCGAGGCGGTGAATTTATAAATACCACTTGATGTCTTTTCTGTTCCCACAAGCATTCTTTCATTCTGGGCTTAATCTTTTTTTTTTTTTTTTAAGATTTTATTTATTTATTTGACAGAGAGAGACACAGTGAGAGAGGCAGGACAAGCAGGGGGAGTGGGAGAAGCGGGCTTCCCGCAGAGCAGGGAGCCCGATGCAGGGCTCAATCCCAGGACCCTGGGATCATGACCTGAGCCGAAGGCAGACGCTTAACAACTGAGCCACCCAGGCGCCCCATTGGGCTTAATCCTTTTTGACACTATTCTTAGTCTTTTATGGCTAGTCCATAAATACTTGTAAATAAAAACAATTTGTTCTTGATAATATATTGATTTGATCAAGTCAATTAACACTAAGGTCAGCTGTCCCCTGGGCCACACCAAGAAATGGTGCTCCACCATGGATGCCCATTGAATAGGGTTGGGAAAGCTCTGGAGGACATTTCACTGGTACCTCCACACACAGAGTCATGAAGATTACTGACCAGAGAGGAGCCTTGAGTGCACGAGTGAGGGGAGGTGGTGAGGAGGTATGGGGATGGCAGATGAGTAGTAGGAGGAACACACAGAGCTGCAGTAAAGCATGGAGAGGTGGAACAGATGTCTAAATGGTATACAGTTGGATTGCTAATGACTGAATATTTGAGTATCTGTGGGTTTGCATAGAAGTGGTGGATTTCCTGGTGCTATTTGTTTTTGGAAGCCTAGGAGTGTGAGCGCCCATAGTTGGGACCTCTCAGGAAATAGCTCCTTCTAGACTGAGAATTGTCATGGGACTTCAGGCTGATGGATCTGGGTAGCTCTGTTATTTCCACCTTCTTCTCTTTGTTTCTCCAGTTGATGATTGGTATGGCCAGGGAGGAAAGGGACCCAGGAATGACCACAGTTTATGGCTTTTATTAACCACTTCTGGAAACATGACTCAGCCTGAAGGCTCTGTTTTTTTTCCCTAAGGGCTCTATTCCTTGTTGTAGAGTTGAGGTGATGACTTAAGGCTTGGACAAAGAAGTTAAAGGTGGACCCTGTCCCAGAAAGTGCAAGATGAATTATATATTTGGGTAAAAGATGCTTTCAAATTTGTCCATTCTCTATCTCCAAAGATACTGTTCCAATCCTGCAGACACTTCTGGGGCTCAAGACTTGGGCCTAAAGCCTGATGGACAGAGTGCCTGGTTTCATGTGCCTCCTCTCAGTGGGTTTTGTGCATATTAATTACAGTCATCACTTTTTTTTTTTAAAGTAGGCTCCATACCCAGCATAGAGGCCCACATGGGGCTCAAACTCACAACCCTGAGATCAGGATCCGAGCTGAGATCAAGAGTCGGATGCTTAACTGAGTCACCCAGGAGCCCCTACCTACAGTCATCATGTTGTCTAAACAGGACTTAGGTTATAAACAGAAGTTCATATATTTTGGCCGTCTTCATCCAGTTCTTCCCATCCCCAACCCCCTGCCTCTGTGAACCACAAATATGATCTCCCTTTGATGAGTTTAGTTTTTCATTTTTTTTTAAATTATTTTAGATTCCACATAAAAGTGAGATCACATAGTATTTGTTTTTCTCTGTCTTATTTCACTTAGCTTAATGCCCTCAAGGTCCATCCATGTGGTTGCAAATGGTAGGACTTCCATCTTTTTTATGGCTAAATAACATTTTAATAGATATCACAACTTCTTTATTCATTTGTAGGTCAATGAACACTTAGATTGTTTTCATGTCTTCGCTAATGTAAATAATGCTGCTATTTTCATGGGGGTGTGGATATTTCTTTGACAATGATTTTTGTTTCCTTCAAACATCCCAAAACTGGAATTGTTGGATCATATGGTAGTTCTATTTTTTTTTTTAAAGATTTTATTTATTTGACACAGAGAGAGAGAGCACAAGCAGGGGGAGTGGCAGGCAGAGGGAGAGGGAGAAGCGGACTCCCTGATGAGCAGGGAGCCCAATGCGGGACTCGATCCTAGGATCCTGGGATTGTGACCTGAGCCGAAGGTAGACGCTTGACTGATTGAGCCACCCAGGAGTCCCAATGGTAGTTCTATTTTTAAAAATGTTTGAAAAACCTCCATGCTGTTTTCCATAGGGTTGTAATGGTTTACAATCACACCAAAGTGCACACGGGTTCCCCTTTTCCCACATTCTCACCAGTATGTATTTTCTTTTGTCTTTTTGATGATAGCTATTCTAACAGGTGTTAAGGTGATATTTCATTGTGGGTATTTTTTTTTTAAATTGAAGTATAGTTGACATAATGTGTTTTATTAGTTTCAGGTGTACAACAGTGATCTGACAATTTTATACATTATTCAGTGCTCACCAGAGTACGTGTAGTCACCATCTGTCACCATATAGTGTTATTACAATATTATTGAATACATTACTTATGCTGTAGTTTTCATCCCTGTGACTTATTTTTTATAACTTCTTAAATTTACTGACGTATTTTGTGGCCTAACATGAGATCTTGGAGAACGTTCCATGTGCACTTGAAAAGAATGCATATTATGGGATGCCTGGTGGCTCAGTCTGTTAAGTATCTGCCTTCGGCTCAGGTCATGATCCCAGGGTCCTGGGATTGAGTCTCACACTGGGCTCCTTGCTTGGCAGGGAGGCTGCTTCTCCTGCCTGTCGCTCCCCCTGCTTGTGCTCACCCACTCTCTCTCTCTCTCTCTCTCTGACAAATAAATAAATACAATCTTTAAAGAAATGTTAAAAAAAGAGAAAAGAATGCATATCTGCTGTCTTTGGATGGAATGTTCTGCATATATCTGTTAAATCCATCGGTCCAATGTGTTGTTCAAAGCCACCGTTTCTTTATTGATCTCTGTCTGGATATCTATCCACTTATGTAAGCGAAGGTGTTAAAGTTCCCTACTATTATTGTATTACTGTCAATTTCTCCCTTTACAACTATTAATACTTGCTTTACATATTTAGGTGATCCTGTATTGGTGTATAGACATTTACAGTTGTCATATTCCATTTTTGGGCTGATCCCTCGGTTGTGCAATGCCTTTTTTTTTGGCCTCTTGTCACAGTATTTATTTAATTTTTTTAAAAAAAATTTATTTTATTATGTTATGTTAGTCACCATACATCATTAGTTTTTGATGTAGTGATCCATGCTTCATTGTTTTCGTATAACACCCAGTGCTCCACGCAGTATGTGCCCTCCTTAATACCCATCACCTGGCTAACCCATCCCCCCACCCGCCTCACCTCTAACACCTTCAGTTTGTTTCTCAGAGTCCATAGTCTCTCATGGTTCGTCTCTCCCTGATTCCGCCCCCCCTTTTTAAAGATTTTATTTATTTGACAGAGATAGAGCACAAGTAGGCAGAACGGCAGGCAGAGGGAGGGAGAAGCAGGCTCTCTGCTGAGCAGGGAGCCGATGCAGGGCTTGATCCCAGGACCCTGATATCATGACCTGAGCCAAAGGCAGTCACTTAACTGACTGAGTCACCCAGGTGCCCCAGTATAGATATTTTAATAATGTTTGTTCTTCTAATTCATGAGCATGGAATGTTTTTCCATTTCTTTGTGTCCTCTTCAGTTTCTTTCATTACTGTTCTACAGTTTGCAGAGTACAGATCTTTTACCTCTTTGGTTAGTTTTATTCCTAGTTATCTTCTTGTTTTTGGTGCAATTGCAAATGGGATTGATTCCGTGATTTCATTTTCTGTTGCTTTGTTATTGATGTATAGAAATGCAACAGATTTCTGTACATTGATCATGTATCCTGCAACTTTATTGAATTCATGTATTATTAGTTCTAGCAATTTTTTTTTTTGGTGGAGTCTTGTGGGTTTTCTACATAGAGTGTCATGTCATGTGCAAATAGTGAAAGTTTGACTCCTTCCTTGCTGATTTGGATGCCTTTTATTTCTTTTTGTTGTCTGATTGCTGAGGCTAAGACTTCCGGTACTATGTTAAAAAGTAATGGTGAGAGTGGACATCCTTGACTTGCTCCTGGCTGTAGGGGACAGGCTCTGTTTTTTCCCATTGAAGATATCAGCTGCGGGTCTTTTGTATATGGCCTGTATGATGTTGAGGTATGTTCCATCTATCCTTACTTTGTTGAGGGTTTTTATAAAGAATGGATGCTGTATTTTGTCAAAGGCTTTTCTACATCTATTGAGAGGATCATATGGTTCTTATCCTTTCATTATTAATGTGGTGTATCACGTTGATTGATTTGTGAATACTGAACCAGCCTTGCAGCCCAGGAATAAATCCTACTTGATCGTGGTGAATAATATCTTTAATGTACTGTTGGATTCGATTTGCTAGTATCCTGCTGAGTATTTTTGCATCCATGTTCATCAGGGATATTGGCCTGTAATTCTTTTTTTTTTAACTCAATAAAAAATGCTTTTACTTTCATACACACACACATACACACCCTTCACCCAAACTAGGATATTATATGTTTTGTGACTTGTTTTTTCTACTTATCACATCACAAATGATTGTATAGCGGAATATTCATTAGAAACTGCATTTTAATGGCTTGGCCTGTAATTCTTCTTTTTAGTGGGGTCTTTGTCTGATTTTGGAATCATGGTAATGCTGGCTTTGTAGAATAAGTCTGGAAGTTTTCCTTCCATTTCCATTTTTGGGAAAAGTTTGAGAAGAGTAAGTATTAACTCTTCTTTAAATGTCTGGTAGAGGGCGCCTGGGTGGCTCAGTTGGTTAAGCGACTGCCTTCGGCTCAGGTCATGATCCTGGAGTCCCGGGATCGAGTCCCGCATCGGGCTCCCTGCTCGGCAGGGAGTCTGCTTCTCCCTCTGACCCTCTTCCCTCTCGTGCTATCTCTCATTCTCTCTCTCTCAAATAAATAAATAAAATCTTTAAATTTAAAAAAAAATAAATAAATGTCTGGTAGAATTCCCCTGGAAAGCCATGTGGCCCTGAACTTTTGTTTGTTGGGAGATTTTTGATTACTGATTCAATTTCCTTGCAGTTATTGGTCTGTTCAAATTTTCTATTTCTTTCTGTTTCAGTTTTGGTAGGTGGTATGTTTCAAAGAATTTGTCCATTTCTTACAGATTGCCCAGTTGGTTGGCATATAATTTTTAATAATATTCTCACAGTCGTTTGTATTTCTGTGGTGTTGGTTGTGATCTCTCCTCTTTTGTTTGTGATTTTATTTGGGTCCTTTCTCTTTTCTTTTTGATAAATCTAGCTAGGGGTGGGGTTTATCAATTTTATTAATTCTTTCAAAGAACCAGCTCTTAGTTCCATTGATCTGTTCTACTAGTTTTTGTTTGTTTGTTTCTATATCATTTATTTCTGCTCTTTATTATTTCCCTTCCTCTGTTGGCTTTCAGCTTTGTTTGCTGTTCCTGCTCTAGCTCTTTTAGGTGTAAGGATAGGTTGTGTATTTGAGACTTTCCTTGCTTCTTCAGGTAGGCCTGTATTGCAATATACTTCCCTCTTAGGACTGCCCTTGCTGCATCTCAAAGTTTTCACACTGTCGTGTTTTCATTTTCATTTGCTTCTGTGTACTTTTTAATTTCATCTTTAATTTCCTGGTTAACCCATTCATTCTTTAGTAGGATTTTCTTTTTCCTTTTTAAAAAAGATTTTATTTATTTGAGAGAGAGAGAGAGAGAGCAAGCACGAGTTGGGGGCAGAGGCAGAGGGAGAGGGAGAAGCAGACGCCCCACTGAGCTGGGAGCCTGATGTGGGGTTTGATCCCAGGACCCTGAGATCATGACCTGAGCCAAAGGCAGCCGCTTAGCTGACTGAGTCATCCAGGCACCCCAGTAGGATTTTCTTTAACCTTCATATATTTGTGGTCTTTCAAAATTTTTTCTTGGGGTTGACTTCAAGTTTCATAGTGTTGTGGTCTGAAAATATGCATGGAATGATCTTGATTTTTTGTACTTGTTGAGGGCTGATTTGTGACCCAGTATGTGATCTATTCTGAAGAATGTTCCATGTGCACTTGAAAAGAATATGTACTCTGCTGCTTTAGGATGAAATGTCTGAATACAACTGCATATATCTGGTCCAGTATGCCATTCAAAACCATTGTTTCCTTGTCAATTATCTGCTTAGATGATCTGTCCATTGATGTAAATGGGGTGTTAAAGTCCCCTGCTATTACTATATTATTATCAATGAATTTATGTTTGTTATTAATTGATCTATACATTTGGGTGCTCCCAAGTTGGGGGCATAAATATTTACAACTGTTAGAACTTTTTGATGGATATACCCCTTAATTCTGATATAATGTCCTTCTTCATCTGTTACAGTCTTTGTTTTAAAATCTAGTTTGTCAGATATTAAGTATGGCTACTCCAGCTTTCTTCTGAGGTCCATTAGCATGATAGATGGTTCTCCATCCTCTCACTTTCAATCTGTAGGTGTCTTTAGGTAAAAAATGAGTCTCTTATAGGCAGCATATAGATGGATATTTTTTTTAAATCCATTCTGATACCCTATTTCTTTTGATTGGAGCGTTTAGTCCATTTACATTCAGAGTGATTATTGAAAGATGAATTTAGTGCTACTGTGTTACCTATAAAGCTAGTGTTTCTGGTGATGTTCTCTGTTCCCTTCTAGTCCTTGTTGCTTATTGCTCTTTTTCCCCCCGAGGAGTCCCCCTTAATATTTCTTGCAGGGCTGGTTTAGTGGTCATAAAATCCTTCAGTTTTTGTATGTCTGGGAAACTCTGTCTCTCTTTCTATTCTGAATGACAGCCTTGCTGGATAAAGTATTCTTGGCTGCATATTTTTCCCATTCAGCATGTTGAATATTTCCTTCCACTCCTTTCTGGCCTGCAAAGTTTCTGTGGACAGAACCTGATCTGTCTTCCCTTACAGGTTAAGGATTTTTCCCTCTTGCTGCTTTCAGGATTCTTTGTGTATTTTGTGAATTTGACTATGATATGCCTTGGTGATAGCTGGCTTTTGTTGAATTTATTGGAAGTTCTCTGTGCTTCTTAGACTTTGATGTCTGTGTCCTTCTCCAGATTAGGGAAGTTTTCAGCTATAATTTGCTCTAATAACCTTCTTCCCCCTTTTTTCTCTCTTCATCTTCTGGGACTCCTATGATACAAATGTTATTACATTTTAATAAGTTGCTGAGTTCCCTAAGTCTAAATTTGTGATCCATTACTTTTGTTTTCCTCTTTTTTTTTAGCTTCATTATTTTCCATAATTTTATCATCTATATCACTGATTCATTCCTCTGATTTGTCCATCCTCATTGTTATGGCATTCATTTGGGTTTGCATCTCTGTTACAGAATTTTAAATTTTGGCCTGACAAGATTTTAGTTCTTTTATCTCTGCAGTGAGGGATTTTCTAGTGTCTTCTTATGCTTTTTTTCAAGCCCAGTTAGTATCCTTATAATTATTGTTTTAAATTCTAGTTCAGACATCTTTCTTACATCTGTATTAATTAAATCCCTGGCTGTCATTTCTTCCTATTCTTTCTCTTGGGATGAATTCCTCTGTCTTGTCATTTTGGAGGTTAAAATAAAATAAAATTAAAATTAAAAAAGAAAGAAAGAAAGCTAGATTCTCGATGTGTTTTGGTCTGCTTGTTAAGAAAAACTTGATAGAAAAGAAAGGAAAGAAAAAATAGAAATAATTAAAAAATAAAATAAAATTAAAAATGCTTAAAAGAAAAAAACCCCCAACAAAACCAAAAAGAAACAAAACAAATGAAAAACCACAAAGGAAGCTAGATCCTGTTTCCCCTAGAGCTGAAGCTGTGTCACTCTACTATCAGTAGACTTGGTGCATGTGAGGGGTTTGTGCTGGTCTTCTGTGGGAGGGGCCTGCTGCTCAGAGTCTCAGGTGGATTTACCATAGTGGAGATGCACCTGCAGGATGTAGGGGGGCAGGGCTTGGTGTAAGTGGCTCCAGTCTACACTTGATGGTGCTGTTTTTCTCTCACTGAGGTTGGTCACTGCTGGTGGGTGAAGGGTGAAAATGGGTTTACCCCACTCTCTTGTCTCTGGAAGGAGGAGCTCTTGCTTTAGGAAGCCCTCACCATTAAGCAATCACGCCTCCTGTGTCCCCAGCTTCCATCAGATCCCTGCCTTCATCCTGTCTTCACCCTGTCTGCCTGCCAGGTGGTGCAACACTCCTGTCTTTTATCTCAGGCAAGGCTGGGTTTCAAAACCCCACGCTGGTCCCCAGGGTGTGGACCTGCGCTGATCCTCTGGGGGAGAGTCTCACTGTGCTGTGACCAGCGCCTGCTTATCCCAGAAAACAGTCGCAGGACTGTGCAGTGTTTTAGAGTTTATGGTAAATTGCAACACACAGCCAGGGCCAGAGTTTGCTGCCCTCAGCTGGTGTTTTTGTTCCTATGCTGGTGAACAGGGCAGCTTAATGGTGCCCACAGTGTCTTTTGCCCCCAGACCAAGAGGCCTTATCACCTCTGCCAAATGCACTCCAAGCAGGGAAACTGCTTCTCCCTGTGTGACCCAGGGGATCCTCAGACTGTGCTGCTCACTCCCAGGGATCTGCCCTCCTTCCCCACCAGAGGAAATTCACCAGGTGCGACCCAAGCAATGGTACTGACCTCCAAAAGTTCAGACTTTGCACTCTGCTGTTATGAAAAACTGGTGGTATTTAAACCCTCTCTTTTCCCCAGTCAATGGTTTTGGGGAACAGTTTTCTTGTGCATTTCCCCGTGCATGTTTTCACTCTTTTCTTCTCTCTGAGATCAGGGCTCTCACCCCCCACAGCACCTGGGATCTTTCCTCCCCCAAATCAACTCTCTGCAGCATCTACCTTCCATGGGTTGTTTTTTTTTTTCTACTTGTAGACATTGTTCTCTAAGACCTTTGATTGACTTCTCGGAATGATTTGATATTTATCTAGCTGTGTTGGAGGGAGGAGGCAAGCCTAGGATTGCCCTACTTCTCCGCCATCTTAAACCTCCTCCACAGTCTTGGTTTCAAAGTCTTGTCTGATAAAAGTATTGCTACTCCAGCTTTTTAAAAATTTTTATTTCCATGGAATATATTTTTATTCCCTCCATTTGCATTGTGTATGTGTCTTTAGGTTTGAAGTGAGTCTCTTGTAGGCAGCATAGAGATGAGTCTTGTTTTTTTTTTTTATCCATTCTAGTCACCCTGTCTTTTGGTTGGAGCATTTAGACCATTTACATTTAAAGTAATTTTGTTAATTGTTTTCTCATTGTTTTTGTGGTTCTGTGTTCCTTCTCTTGCTCTTTTTTTTTCTGGTGATTGATGATTTTCTTTAGTGTTATGCTTGGCTCTCTTTTTCTTTATTTTTTGTGTATCTATTATAGGTTTTTGGTTTGTGGTTACCATGAGGTTCATGTATAACATTCTAAGTATAAAGGAGTCTATATTTAGTTGATGGTCATTTAAGTGTGAATCCATAATAAAAGCACCACATTTTTACTCATCTTCCTCCATGTTTTATGTATATGACGTTATGTTTTACATATTTTTATTTTGTAAATCCCTCAACTAATTTTTAGATATAATTGTACTACTCTTTTAATATTCATAGTAGCTTTATAAGTGATTGATCTACAACCTTTAGTATAAATTTCCTTTTACCCATGAAATTTTTTCTTTTATAATTTTCTTACTTATAGTTTTCCACTTAAAGAAGTCCCTTTAGCACTTCTTGTAAGACCAGTTTAGTGGTAATAAACTATTTTAACTTTTGTTTGTCTGGGAAATTCTTTATCTCTCCTTCAATTATAATAATTTTTCTGGATAATCTTTCTTGGATAGAGTGTTATTGGTTTAGGTTTTTTCCTTTCAGCACTTTGAATATATCAAGCCACTCCCTTCTAGCCTGCAAATTTTTTGCTGAAAAATCAACCAATAGCCTTTTGCTGAAAAATCAACCAATAGCCTTGTGGGACTTCCTTTGTCTATAACTAGTTGCTTTTCTCTTGCTGCTTTTAAGATTCCCTCTTTACCTTTAATCTTTATATTTTTAATTATTGTATGTCTTGGTGTGAACTTCTTTGGGTTCATCTTGTTTGGAGCTTTTCTGCTTGTTGGATTTTGATGTCCATTTCCTTTGCCAGGTTTGGGAAGTTTTCAGCTATTATTTTCTTCAAATAAGCTTTTTTCTCCTTCTCTATCTTCTCCTTCTGGGACCCCTATAAAGCAAATGTTTGTATTCTTGATGTTGTCCCAGAGGTCCCTTAACCTATCCTCATTTAAAAAATTCCTTTTTCTTTTTTTTAGTTCATTTTGGGTTCTTTCCATTACCCCATCTTTTAGATCACTGATCCATTTTCTGCATCATCTAATCTGCTGTTGATTCGCTCTAGTGTGTTTTCATTTCACCTACTGTATTTTTTTTAGAAGTCTGATTGGTTTTTATATTTTCTCTTTGTTAAAGTTCTCACTGAGTTCATCCACTCTTCCCTCAAATCCAGTGAGCATTTTTATGACCATTACTCCAAATTTTTTATCAGGTAAATTGCTTATCTTTGTTTTATTTCTTTTTCTCATGTTTTGTCTTATTTGTTCATTTGGAGCATATATTTCTGTATCTTTATTTTTGATATTTTGTTTGTTTCTATGAATTAGGCACAATAGCTATTTCTTCCAGTCTCGAAGAAGTGTCCTTGTGTAAGAACATTCCCTTGGTTGGCTGTATGTGCCTTGTGGCTTTGGCTGGCTGGCAGGAGCTCTAGCAGGTATGGCTGGAGGTCTCAGGGCACTCCGCACTCAGGCCTCCCTGGTGGAACAAATGTATGTGAAGGCAGCAAATTGGGGGGGATCCCAGGGCACTCCATGCAGGGGGTGCCCTGGCAGGATGACTGGAGCTGACATGGGCATGGGGTGGGGAATGCTCAAGGTGTCCATGCAGGGGGCATACTGGTGGGATGGCTGGAGCTAAAGAGGACATGGCCAGGTAGTCCTGGGGTGCTTTGCCTGAATGGCCATTCTTGCAGGATGGCTGGAGCTAAGTGGGTATGGGATGGGGGTTTCTGGCATGCTCTGCCCAGGGTGCACCCTGGTAGGATGGCTGGAGCACAAGCAGGCACCGGCTGAGGGGTCCTGGGGCATTCTGCTCTGGGACCACCCTGACGAAGTGGCTGGAGTTGAAGCGGGCATTGGTTGGGGGTTCCTGCATTGCTCTGTGTAGGGGGTGCCCTGGTAGGACAGCTAGAGCCAAAGGGGGCATAGGCCAGTGCTTCCTGGGTTGCTCCACATAGGGCCACCCTGGTGGGACAACTGGAGCTGAAGCAGGTGTGGGCTGGGTGGGCCCAGGGCACTCCACAGGGGGGTCTTTCTGGCAGGATGGCAGAACTTGGAGTGGGTGTAGGCTGGGTGGTCCTGAGGTGTTCCATGCAGTGGGCATTCTGGCAGGATGGCTGGAGGTGAATCAGGCATATGCTGGGGTTGTCCTGGGGTGCTTTGCATCTATACCACCTGAGTGAGATGGCTGGAGCTGTAGTGGGCACAGGCCTGGGGTGTTCTGATGTGCAATGCACTGGAGCTGCCTTGGTAGGATGGCTGTTTCTTGGGCAGGTGTGGTTGAGGGGTTACCTTGGGGAGACAGCAGGAACTGGTGTGTGCTAGGGGCCTGCGGCTTGCTGAAGCAGCAGGCCAGCTAGAACACCCAGACTCGCTCTCATCTATGCTATCAAAGTTGAGGAGGAACATAAGCAATGGCACTTGCCACCACCTTCAACCCCAGCAAGTTACAGCAGTTCCCCCATCGTTTGGTCAATACTCTAGGGTAATGACTGAGTTTCCTTCATTTATAGTCTAGTTGCCCTTTAAACATGGCTTGTTTTCTGTGGCAAGGAAAACAGTGCTATTAGTGCTATCCCTCCCCACTGCAGTGTCAGGGGTGGGGTTCCCATCATGAAAGTGTCTCTGTCCCTCCTGGTCCCTTATCCTTTGTTGTGCAAAAGCTGTTCAATAAGCCCTCAGTTCTTCTTCGGGAGGAATTGTTCCATATGTAGGTATAGATTCATTGTGTCTAGGAGAGGTGAGTTCAGGGTCTTTCTACGATGCATCTTTCTTTCTTTCTTTTCATTCATTCATTCATTTATTTAATTTATTTATTTTTATTATGTTATGCTACCTTGCATCTTAAACCCTCTCTCATCATGGTTTTGATTTGCCTTTCCATAAAGATTAGTGATTGAGCACTTTTTCATGTACCCATTGGCCATTTGTATACCTTCTTTGGAAAAATGTATACACAGGTCTTTTGCCACTGTTATATTGGATAATTTGGGTTTTGTTGTTGAGTTGAATGAGTTTTTACATATTTTGGATATTAACCCCTTAACAGATATATAATTTGCAAAATTTTTTCCCCCATCTTGTAGGTTTTCTTTGCACTTTGTTGAGTAACAAAGAAAGTTGTACTTCCTTTTGCTATGCAGAAGCTTTTGAGATTGTTAGAGTCTCACTTCTTTTTTATTCTATTGCTTGTAGTTTAGGTGTCATATCCAAAAAATTGCTACCAAGATCCATGCCAAGGAGCTCTTTCCCTGTTTTCTTCTAGGAGTTTAGGCTTCAGGTCTTACATTTAAGTCTTTATATATTTGAGTTAATTTTAGTGAGTGGTGTAAGATAAAGATCTGGGTTCATTTTTTTACATGTAAATATCCAATTTTCCCAGCACCATTTTTTGAAGAGACTGTCTTTTCCTTACTGAGTATATTGGCTCCCTTGTCAATTATTAGTTGAACATATATGCATGGGTTTATTTCTGTTCTCTAGATTCTGTTCCAGTGGTCTACATGTTTATGCCAGTGCCATCCTGTTTTGTGTTACTGTAGCTTTATACTATAGCTTTAAAGCAGGAAGTGTGATGCCTCCCAGTCTTGCACCCTCCAGGAAATACTGGTGTTCTGGAGCATGGCAGAAGGAGAGCATGAAGATAAGACCTGCATACAGAGATCTCTGGAAAGGATTAGAAGCCTGCTTCTCAGGCTGTAGGTATAATGATACGTGAATGGGCCTTTTCACAGAAAGAGTGGGCTATAGGGTCTGCTGACTCCTGCTGTGCCTTAGGTTAGTGCCATTTAAGAACTCTTTCTTCATGTTTTTACAGTCCTGGGTGACCCATAAGCATAAGACCCACTGGTAACCAGAGCCAAACAATTTAGAGATGTTCCCTGGTAGCAGTCACAAAAATTGGAGCATCAGACTAGGGTAGAAGCTCTTTTATTGGAGAAGGAAAGCACAAAACATTGTGTCTACTGATCTCTGTTCCCTGAGATTATCTTGGTTCTCTGCCCCAGCAAGACTGTAAGATGGATTTCATAGTTGTCTGGGTTCTCTGATCAAGCTTTTTAGATGGTCAGGACTGGGTACTACACTCAGCAATAGGCAGGGCTTCGAATTAGCTACCCTGCTCACTTGGGGCTGCAGAACAGGCTCCAGGATCAGCAAGGTTCTTTGGGAATCAAATCAGAGAAACATGCATGCTAAGCTCCCTTGACAGATGAAGTCACTGTTTTGGCTCTGCAATGCAGAGCTGCTGGTCAGGTTCTTTACTCAAGTGCTCCTATAACTGGGGCTGAAGGGTGGGCTACTAAGCATCCCAGGAGCTCTGGTTAGGTTTCCTAGTTAGCAGGGTTGGAGGCTGCATTCAAGAATGGGCAGGGCTATGAATTCGCTCCACTGCTTGGGTAGAGCAGGGGGAACTGGATCCAAGGTTGACAAAGCTCTTTGTGGTCCTGACTCAAGCTGACCCTCTCCCCACATTCCCTGGCCAAATGCAGCCACTGGGTTTGCTGTACAGATGATCAGTTCTGCCTGCTGGACTCTGTTTAAGCATTGCTGGGTTATATCTTCTAGGTGGTCTGGCCAGTCTTTCTGATTGGGTAGGGCTTAGAACTACACTCCTCAATGGACTGGGCTATGATTCATCTCCCCAACCTGGGCAGAAGAGGGGACAGACCATGCTCCAGGGCTGGAAAGGGTCTTTGAGGTACTGATTGCTCAGGCAGCTCAGACATTGCCCCACTGTCTTGGCTCTGTAGTTCAGCAAAGCCACTTCCTGGGAGTACTACTTGAGTGCTGCAAGCAGGAATTTAGTTTGCTCAAATTGAAGCACTGGTAGTTTTAAGGCCCTCCACCCTTCTCATCACAATCTGGTTCCTAGTGCTCAGGCCCTGCCAATTCCCTCTGATCCCCATGAGACAAGACCAGAGTGGGGACTCCCAAGAAGTGAGTTACAATGCTGGGGGAGCTAGATGCCCACTCTTGACTCTCTTCTCCTATTGTAGGAGGAACTATAGGCTTAGGGAAGATTTCCCAGTGCAGTGCTGCACCAGCTTGGGGGAAGAGCTATTTGATAGTGTACAGATGCTCCTCTTACCCCTGTAAAGTAGTCTGTCTTGGTCTCCACTTATGGTGCAGGTGGAATGCTTTAGCCTCATTTCCATGTTCTGAGATTTTTTCACTGGTGTCTTGTCCATGGTTAGTTACTAGCTTTTCTGCTGATGGTGAGGGAAGTTGGGAATGACTTACACTGTCATATGATAACGTCACTCATGCTCAACAGATCTGAGACTTTCTAGCCTCTGTGTGGGCACTGTAAGACACAGAGGAGAATGGAGAGGAAGAAGGGGGGAGAGAATGAGATTAAGAATATGCAGAATAAATTACTGTGAATGCAGTGTGTGTGCCTAGTCAGAATATAGAAAGAAGAGGAAGCAGCCGTGGAGAACAGGACACAAGGGAAAGATAGAGGATACTGGTTGACGATAGGCTCTGCAGGGTGTGGGAACTACTGGAAAAGTGGAGTAAAAAATCTTCAGATGCCTTACCTTAGAAGTGAGAAGACTAGGGAAGGAAAAAAGGTGGTGGAAGAGTAGGGGACCCTATTTCAACCGGTCCCCTGAATTGAGCTGGATATCGACCAGACCATTCTGAACAACCACGAAATCAGCCTGAGATGTAAGAAGATATATCTGGACCTCTACAAACAGAATATCTCTGGCGGTTGGTCTTGAGGTATGAAGCGGGGAGCTGTGATTCAGCAGGCAGTTATGAGAAGATAAGCAGAAGGAGGAGGGAGCCTCCATGAATTTATGCCAGGAAGGCAAAAGCCTCCCACGCTGGGGACCAGGCACAGACCTGGCAGACCAGTAGTGGCAGGGAAAGGACTTTAGGGCAGCCCTCCAGACGGAAACCTGGAGCTATGGGTGCATGCCTGTGAAACAGGGGTGGCTTGTGGTTTTAGAAGCACAAAGGGCAGAGACGTGCCTGGCCCTGGGAGTGAAGGCTAGGAGTGCTGCTGTGGGGCACACAACCCAGGAGACTGTGGTTTTTAGCAGCACAGAGAGAAACGGAGACACTGTGGACTGGAGAGCTCAGTGAAGAGCAGACTGCGATCTCTGTCCTGAGACAGAGGTTTGGATATGGTCACATCTGCTCTGACTCTCAGAAGAGACGTGGAAAGCCGCCAGAGAACAAAAGTCCCAAAAAACCAGTTTTCACTGAGCCCATCCCCCGCCCCCCACAGGGGGCAGGGAACTCTGCCCAAACAGGGTCACCTGAGAAACAGAGTGGTAGGCCCCTCCCCCAGAAGACAGGCTGGAAGAACAAGAGGATGACAACCTTAAGGTCCCCATAAAACAGGTGCATCTTGCTTGGGTTGTGGTTAATACTTTGGACTCTGTACATTCCCTCAACTACCCCTCAACAGAAAAGAGGAGGAACCCCCAACAAAGAAAACATTCAGAGACTGGTGGCCTCTGCCTCAGACCTAATGGATATGGATATAACCAAGATGTCAGAAATAGACTTCAGAGTAACAATTATGAAGTCGATATCTAGGCTTGAGAAAAACATTAACGACAATATAGAATCTCTAAGGGCAGAAATGAGATCTAATCAGGCCAAACTTAAAAATGCTATGAATGCAGTCTAAACTGGATACTCTGACTGCCAGGGTAAACAAAGCGGAAGAACGAATTAGTGGGCTAGAAGATAAGATGACAGAAAAGAAGGAAGCCAAGGAGGAATGGGAAAAACAGATTAAAGCCCAAGGGATCAAACTGAGAGAGATTAATGACTCAATGAACGTTCCAATATCAGAATTATTGGGATCCCTGAGCGGGTGGAGAGAGAGAGAGGACTAGAAGATATAAGAAATCATAGCTGAGAACTTCCCTAATCTGGAGAAGGAAACAAGCATTTGTGTCCAAGAGGCAGAGAGGACCCCTCCCAAGATCAATGAGAACAGATCAACACCACGACATATAATAGTACAATTCGCAAATCTTAGATCCAAGGAAACAATCTTGAAAGCAGTGAGGGGGAAGAGATTTCTTGTGTACAGAATGAGGAACATCAGAATAATGTCAGACCTGTCCACAGAGACCTGGCAAGCCAGGAAGGGCTGGAAAGACATATGCAGGGTACTAAATGAGAAGAACATGCAGCCAAGGATACTTTATCCAGCAAGGCTGTCAGTCAGAATGAATGGAGAGACAAGGAGCTTCTAAGACCAGCAGAAACTGAAAGAATATGTGACCACCAAGCTGGCCCTCCAAGAAATAGTAAGGGGGATTCTATAAAAGAAGAGAGACCCCAAGAGTGATACAGAACAGAAATTTAGAGACAATCTATAGAAACAAGGACTTCACAAGCAACATGATGACAATAAAATCATATCTTTCTAAATTATCACTCTTAACGTGAATGGCCTAATGCTCCTATGAAATGGCACAGGGTCACAGACTGGATAAAAAGACATGACCCATCTGTATGCTGTCTACAAGAGACTCATTTTGAACCTAAAGATACATCCAGACTGAAAGTGAGGGGATGAAGAACCATTTTTCATGCCAACGGACTTCAAAAGAAAGCTGGGGTAGCAATTCTCATATCAGACAAATTAGATTTTAAGCTAAAGACTGTAGTAAGAAATACAGAAGAACACTGTATCATTCTTAAAGGATGTATCCAAAAAGAGGATCTAACAATCGTAAATATCTATGCCCCCAACATGGAAGCAACCAACTACATAAGCCAACTGTTAACCAAAATAAAGAATCATATATCGATAATAATATTTTAATAGTAGGAGACCTCAACACTCCACTCTCAGCAATAGACAGATCATCTAAGTAGAAAATCAACAAAGAAACAAGAGCTTTGAATGACACACTGGACCAGATGGACCTCATAGATATACAAAGAACATTCCACCCTAAAACAACAGAATACTTATTCTTCTCAAATGCACATGGAATTTTCTCCAGAATAGACCACATAATGGTCACAAATTAGGTCTCAACCGATACCAAAAGACAGATTATTCCCTACATATTCTCAGACCACAATGCATTGAAACTGGAACTCAATCACAAGAAAAAATTTGGAAGAAATTCAAACACTTGCAAACTAAAGACCATCCTGCTTAAGAATGTTTGGGTCAACCAGGAAATCAAAGAAGAACTTAACTCATGGAAACCGATGAGAATGAAAACACATTGGTCCAAAACCTATAGGATACTGCAAAGGCGGTCCCAAGGGGGAAATATATAGCCATCCAAGCCTCACTCAAAAAAAAAAAAAAAAACAACAGAAAAATCCCAAACACACAAATTGACTTTACACCTTAAAGAACTGGAGAAAGAACAGCAAATAAAACCCAAACCAAGCAGGAGAAGAGAAATAATTAAGATTAGAGCAGAGATCAATGAATTAGAAACCAGAAATATAGCAGATCAGATCAATGAAACTAGAAGCCGGTTTTTGAAAGAATTAATAAGATCGGTAAACCTCCGGCCAGACTTAACCAAAAGAAAAGAGAAAGGACCCAAATTAATAAAATTATGAATGAAAGGGGAGAGATCACAACTAACGCCAAGAAAATAGGAACAATTATTAGAAATTATTATCAGCAGCTATATGCCAATAAATTAAGCATCCTGGATGAAATGGATGCATTCCTGGAAACCTATAAACTACCAAGACTGAAGTTAGCCTGGTGATGGGTATTAAAGAGGGCACATTCTGCGTGGAGCACTGGGTGTTATGCACAATGAATCATGGAACACTACATCAAAAACTAATGATGTAATGTATGGTGATTAACATAACAATGAAAAATTTAAAGGTTAAAACAAAACAAAACAAAACAAAAAAACCCCCAAGAGTCCAGGGCCTGAGGGATTCCCAGGGGAATTCTACCAAACATTCAAAGAAGAAATAATAATCTCCTGAAGCTATTTCAAAAAAACAGAAACAGAAGGAAAACTTCCAAACTCATTCTATGAGGCCAGCATTAGCTTGATCCCCAAACCAGGCAAAGACCCCATCAAAAAGGAGAATTACAGACCAATATCCCTGATGAATATGGATGACAAAATTCTCAACAAAATCCTAGCTAATAGGATTCAACAGTACATTAAAAGGTTTATCCATCACGACCAGGTGGGATTTATTTCTGTGATGCAAGGGTGGTTCAACATTCGCAAATCAATCAATGTGATAGAATACATTAGTAAGAGAAGAGACAAGAACCAAATGATCCTCTCAATTGATGCAGAAAAAGCATTTGAAAAAATACAGCATTCTTTCCTGTTAAAAACTCTTCAGAGTGTAGGGATAGAGAGAACATTCCTCAATTTCATAAAAACCATCTATGAAAAGCCCACAGCGAGTATCATTCTCAATGGGGAAAAGCTGAGAGCCTTTCCCTTATGATCAGGAACACGTCAAGGATGCCCACTCTCATCACTATTGTTCAACATAGTACTAAAAGTCCTAGCAACAGCAATCAGACAACAAAAAGAAATAAAAGGCATCAAATTGGCAAAGAAGTCAAACTCTCTCTCTTCGCAGATGATGTGTTACTTCATGTGGAAAACCCAAAAGACTCCACCCCCAAATTACTAGAACTCATACAGCAACTCAGTAATGTGGCAGGATATGAATTCAATGCACAGAAATCAGTTTCTTTCCTATACACAATGTAACTGTAGAAAGAGAAATTAGGGAATCAATTCCATTTACAATAGTACCAAAAACCATAAGATAACTTGGAATAAACCTAACCAAAGAGGTAAAGGATCTATACTCTAGAAACTACAGAACACTTGTGAAAGAAATCGAAGAAGACACAAAAAGATGGAAAAACATCCCATGCTCATGGATCGGAAGAATAAACATTGCTAAAATGTCTATGCTGCCCAGAGCTATCTATACTTTCAATGCCATTCCGATCAAAATACTATTGACATTTTTCAAAGTGCTGGAACAAACAATCCTAAAATTTGTATGGAACCAGAAAGACCCCGAATCACCAAGGAAATGTTGAAAAAGAAAAACAAAGCTGGGGGCATCACGTTGCCTGATTTCAAGCTATATTACAAAGCTGTGACCACCAAGACAGTATGGTACTGGCACAAAAACAGACACATAGATCAATGGAACAGAATAGAGAGCCCAGATATGGACCCTCAACTCTATGGTCAACTAATCTTTGACAAAGCAGGAAAAAAATATCCAATGGAAAAAAGACGTCTCTTCAATAAATGGTGCTGGGAAAATTGGACAGCTATATACAGAAGAATGAAACTGGACCATTCTCTTATATGATACACAGAGATAAACTCTAAATGGATGAAAAACCTCAATGTGAGACAGGAACCCATCAAAACCCTAGAGGAGAACAGGCAATAACCTCTTTGACATCTGCCACAGCAACTTCTTTCAAGACATGTCTCCAAAGGCAACGGAAACGAAAGTGAAATAAACTTTTGGGACTTCATCAAGATAAAAAGCTTCTGCACGGCAAAGGAAACAGTCAACAAAACAAAGTAGCAACCCATGGAATGGGAGAAGATATTAGCAAATGACACTACAGATAAAGGGCTGTTATCCAAGATCTACAAAGAACTTCTCAAACTCAATATCCAAAAACAAATAATCAAGTCCAAAAATGGGCAGAAGACATGAACAGACACTTCTCCAAAGAAGACATACACGTGGCTAACAGACACATGACAAAATGTTCAACATCAATAGCCATCAGGGAAATTCAAATCAAAACCACATGGAGATACCACCTTATACCAGTTAGAATGGCAAAATTAACAAGGCAGGAAACAACAAATGTTGACGAAGATGTGGAGAAAGGGGAACCCCCTTACACTGTTGGTTGGAATGCAAGTTGGTACAGCCACTTTGGAAAACAGTGTGGATGTTCCTCAAAAAGTTAAAAATAGAGCTAACATATGACCGAGCAATTGCACTACTGGGTATTTATCTCAAAGGTACAGATGTAGTGAATCTGTACATGCACCCCAGCGTTCACAGCAGCAATGTCCAAAATAGCCAAATTGTGGAAAGAGTCGAGATGCCCTTCAACAGACGAATGGATAAAGAAGATGTGGTCCATATATACAATGGAGTATTACTCAGCCAGCAGAAAGGGTGAATATCCACCATTTGCATCAACATGGATGGAACTGGAGGGGATTATGCTAAGTGAAATAAGTCAAACAGAGAAAGAAAATTATCATATGGTTTCACTCATATGTGGAACACAAGAAATAGCATGGAGGACATTAGGGGACGGAAGGGAAAATTGAAGGGGGGGAAGTCAGAACGGGAGACAAACTGTGAGAAACTATGGACTCCAGGAAACAAACTGAGGGTTTTAGAGGGGGATGGGTGAGCTCAGTGATGGGTATTAAGGAGGGCACATATTGCATGGAGCACTGGGTTTTATATGCAACCAATGAATCATGGAATAAAAACTAATGATGTACTGTATGGTGACTAACATAACATAATAAAATTAAAAAAAAAGTGAGAAGACTAGCTTGCAGATGTATTTTTTTCCTTAAACACCTTTAATAAGGTATATTGTACAAATAAAATTCACCCACTTCAAGTGTACAACTTGATGATGACCAGTAAATGTACTAAATTGTGCAACCATCACCTTAAATCATTTTAAAAAATTTCATCATCCCAATAAGATCCTTCCCCCAGTCCCATTTGCTGCTAATCCTCATTCCCATTCCTGCTCCAGGCAACCATTACTTGTCTCTGGAGATCTGTCTTTTCTGAAAATTTTTTTTCACATAAATGGAGTCAGACTGGTCTCTTGTGTCTGGCTTCTTTCACTTAGCAAAATGTTTTGAGGTTCACCCGTGATGTAGCATGTCTGTAGTTTGTTCCCATTTATTGTTGAGTGGCAGTCCATTGTATTGATTTACCACACTTTGCTATCCTCTCACTAATTCATGGACAATTAGGTTATTAAGTACAGAACATTCCTAAAAAAAAAAGAAAAAAAAAAGAACATTCCTAACTCCCTCTGGTATTTCTGTGGTAGCATGTCCTGCATAGCCAGGTCTCCCTCACTGAGACCAGAACAGAGATGAGACCCAAGACCTAGCTAAGAGGCTGGAAAGGCAGAAGTCAGCACAGGCACTCGTACTTACACAGCCCTGCCTGGGAATGAGTACCACTACCTCAGCCTTCCTGACACACTGACCTCTTGGATCTCCTTTAATACCCTGTAAGGAATAGGGCAAGGGCTAATATCAATGATTCAAAGATGATGGAAATAAAGCCTAAAGAGGTGGAGTGACTCTCTTAAAGTCTGAGCAACAAAGTTGAGGATCTCTAATATCTGGCCCAAATCTCTGGATTTAGAGGTGTTTGCAGCCACACGCTTCTCATCTGATGGTCTATTGTGGCACAAGGAGGAAGAAGCAAGGATGAGTCAAAAATCAGACCACCAAGCTCTCTCTCTGGCTGTAGGAGAGACCACAGAAGGAAGACACAGGATGGCTCCTGATTTGTTCACCTCCCACTCCAGCACCTATCTGTAGGAAGGGAGAAAGCCCATCCGCTGCAGGGCTGTGCTGAGAGATGACAGAGCCCCCTGCTCCCTAAACAGGCCATGCTTAGAGTCTCTTCCTACTCTCCCTCATCAAGTTCTGCTCTTCACCTGAGCGGACATCTAAATATGCTGTTTTTCTTCCAAAGAACACTTAGTACAGTAACAAATCCAGGAGCTTTGACAATCATCACAGTAGCAGCAATGATTCTATCCTCTGCTTAGTGCATTGGATACAGGGCTGCATGGAAATTTGCATTTTTTTTTTTTAATGTGGGGCTTGAGATCAAGACCTGAGCTATCAAGAGTCAGATGCTAAACTGACTGAACCACCCACGTACCTTGGGAACTTGCATTCTTAATCTTTATTGGCATCAACCCTTATTGGGCTTCAACCCTCCCAAGATCTGAGCCCTCATACCAGGTTGTTTCCTTTGTTCCTCATGGGAGGTCACAGGAAGTATTGTGTCTGGCCTTTAGCATTCCATCTGGCAGGTATATCTCTGTACCTCTTTAGGGGGCTATTGTATGGATCCCTGGTTCTGGTAGCTCCATCTCCCCTGGGCAAGATTGTGTCAGGCTCATGGGTAAGTGTGATGTTGAGGATAGAAGCTAAAATCCCAGCCCTTTACCCTTTAAGACTTTACAGCAGGTGACAAAGATGGGAGTTCTTGGCAAAGAAGTCAGGCCATAAAAAGACCTAAGACTGGAAACTCTGGGGCAAAAATAGAGCAAACCCAGACTGATAAATACACATAACAGACCCCAGTTGTGAGGCCCAACACACCTCCTGAACATCCCTGTTTCCCAATGGGAAAGAATTTGAGACTCTCAATTCAGTGCTAGTCAGTAAATATGGCGATGTCTCTGTGCAGTAGGACAGTACTCTTGCACATAGGTCTTGACAATCTTTGCTTACATATTCTGTGCCTCCAACAGCCTGACATTTTGCACTGAGGCTGAATCACTCTTCATGTAAGAATTTCAGTGTAGAAGGTGAGGAGTCCAGCTAATTTAGCCCAAATTCCAGAACCTCTGGTGCTGTTATCCTCTTGAAGCTCATAGCCCAGACTGGTGTGTATGGAGTGAAAGCCTGAGCCCTGCACTCCACACAGTGGCCACTGCAATAGACTGTGTTCAAGCCTCCCCCAGCTCACAATAAGCAGCTCTAATTCAGAGACACCTCTCCTTCCCCCAAATTAGGATTCTGCTCCAGATTCAGAAGGAATTATATCTGTGACGAATCCTGGATATCTCTTCACCTCCCTTGCCGGTACTAACAGAAAAAGACACCCAGATCTCTGGACCTTCAGCATTCATAGGAAAGCCCCCACATTCACCTGTGCCATGGCCTTGCTGACTTTTGATGTCTAGTGTCAGCCTGAACTCTGCCACTACTCTCAGTAATGTAGGTCTTGGCTTCCATGCTCAGCTTCATCCACAACCCTAGGGCTCTGCCCTACGGCGGTCACAGGTCAGGAAGAGCTTGTCAGTTAACTGAATCAGGGCCAGGAACCAGTGTTGGCCAGAACCAGCCTGAGGGGGTAATAAACATCGTGTGATTCTGAGAGAAGACAATGTAAGATTTATACTGATAGATCAATTCCAATTTCCTGTCACTTCAAGCAAAAAGCATTGAAATTCTACTGTCCTGGCCATTGAGGGGAATGTCCAAAGGGTCAAGAAGACTTGTAGTGTGAGACGGTGGGACAGACGAGACACAATCTCATTCTTTGGACAAGTTGTTCATTATGCACAGGGCCCACGTGACAAGAGGAGAAAGAAGGGAATACAGAAATGGCACAGATACAATCTGGGGAATGATATACAGGTAAGGCCTGAAGGGACCGACCTGAGGAGAGGGAGGCTCAGCACAGTCCTGACAGTCATGGTGTATGCTATCTAATAACAAGTACCAATAAAAGAAAGTCTTAGGGCCCCTTCTCCTCCACAGGCTACAGATGCCATTGGTCCTCCCTACACATTCAGCCTCAGATACCAGATGCCCTGGGCTGCCCATCATTGATCCAGGAGAAAGGAGAGCATGGCTAATCCAGTGCCCTGCATCTCTGCAGACACCATGAAAGCACTGGTCTAGGTGTATGTGTCCAAGGATTTACAATTGTCTGAAAGGAGATGTCCAGCATGGTGACTGGCTCACTTCCAGATAATCCCATATCCACAAATGGATTTGCAATTACAAGGTCAGGGGTTGGTCTCTCCACTAGCCATGCCTAGATGATGAATCCCACCTCACTCCTTTCCCTACTTGGCTGAATAAATTGGGGAAGATGTTTACTGTGAGGTTCCTCTTAACCTGACTCACCAGGCCAAACCATCCACATGAAAAGCAGAGGAGAATAATTAAATATGCCCCTTCTCAACTACTGAGATGGCCAAGATTTACTTCATGTCCATTATTCACTGAACGGCTCAGATCCTGACTGTTCTGTGAATCTTTAATACTGAATTAAACTGGATCAATTCTATCCTTTAAGAGAATGAACTCCTACCAAAACTTTACATTTCTGTTCCTGGTTGCCCCCAACTATCCCATCCCAAAGTTTTACCTGTCTATGAGAGGAGGCTTACTGGGGCAGATCAGGAAGAGATGCTGGGCAAGTCCAGCTGGAGAAACAACTGGGAACTAAGGCTTCATCCTGAGAGAGAACCAAATGGATATAGACAGGATTTCTACTGGTGATTCTAGCCAATGTCACAGTCAGCCTGGCAGGGCAGAATAAGGGTAGGGCCAGGGCACCAGTGGGTGGCTAAGTCCCTGGCTAGGTTCTATGTATAAACTGGAAATGCCAGAAGCCAGCTCCTACTTATTTCCTCTCCTCCATGGGTCTGACAAACATTGACAGTGGTATGAGGCCTTGGCCTTTTTCACCCTACAAAGAGGGTGAAAATCCAAGAGACTGTCATGGATCCCAAGAGTTTGACGGCTGATGATGCCACCACGATGAAGAAGGGGAGGCCCATTATAGGGAAAATACTAGAATAAAGACTGGAGCTATCTCAAAGGAGGAAGATGCTCTCCTAATAGTAGAAAGATGTTAAATATTTCTTCAATTTTTGTCTGTCTTCTTATGTTTAGTCTCCCTGAAAGATAAGGTCCAGAAAGGCAGAGCTTTTTATTTTTTAATAAACTTTACTTTTACAGCAATGTTAGGTTCATAGCAAAATGAAGGTACACATTTATCCCACATACCCCATCTTCGCACATGATTAACCTCCAACCTTATCAACATTCTCCACTGAAGTGGTACTTTTGTTTCAATTTACGGACCTATACTAACACATCATAATCAGCCAAAGTCCATAGTTTATGTTAGGATTCAATCCTGGTGTACAATCTATGGGTTTGGACAAAGGTACAAGGACATATATCTATCATTACAGTACTCTACAGAGAAGGTTCAGGGCTCCACCTAAACATCCTTCCATCCACTGTAACCCTGGGCAAACACTGATCTTTTAACGGTCACCCTAGTTTTGCCTTTGCATATACTCATATTAATGACTGGAATCACAGAATGTCCTATGTAATCATACAATATGTAGCCTTTTCAGATTGGCTTCTTTCACTTAGTAATGTACATTTAAGGTTCTTCCATGCCTTTTCATGGCTTGATGGCTCATTTCTTTTTAGCACTGAATAATATTCCATTTTCTGGATGTATCCTAGTTTATCTCTTCACCTACTTAAGGACATCTTGGTTGCTTCTAAGCTATGGCAACTATGAATAAAATTCCTAAAAATGTTTGTTTATGGGTTTTTATGTAGAGGAGATATTTTCTACTACAGGCAAATAGCAAGGAGCATGATTTATCAGATGATAAGAGTATGTTTAGTTTTCTAAGAAAATAGCAAGCTGTCTTCCAAAGTGGTTGTAACCATTTTTCATTCCTACCAGCAATGAATAAGAATTACTGTTACTCCACATCCTTCCCACATTTGGTGTTGTCAGGGTTTGAGATTTTGACCATTCTAATAGGTGTATAGCAGTATCTCATGGTTGCCTTACATTTCCCTGATAATATATGATACAAAGCATCTTTCCATGTGCTTATTTGCCATCTGTATTATCTTTTGGCTGAGGCATCTGTTAATATTTTTTGCATTTTAAACTGAGTTTTCTTACTGAGTTTTAAGAGTTCTTTATATTTTTTATGTAACAGTCCTTTAACAGTTACATCTTTTGCAAATATTTTCTCCCAGTCTGTGGTTTGTCTCTTCATTCTTTTCACATTGTTTTAGCAGAACAAAAAGTTTTAATGAAGTTCAGAAAATTCTTTATTTTGTGAATTGTGCCTTTTTTGTCTTATTTAAAAGGCCACTGCCAAACCCAATGTCATAGAAATTTTCTATTTTCTAGATTTATAGATTTGCATTTTATATTTAGATTTGTGATCTATTTTGAGTTAATTCGTGTGAAAGGTGTAAAGTCTAGGTTAACTTCTTGCATGTAGATGTTTAGTTGTTCCAGCATTTGTTGAAAAAACTATCTTCTCTATTGTATTGCTTTTGCTCCTTTGTCAAGTATCACTTGACTATATTTTGTGGGTCTTTATACTATTGTGGGTTCTCTGTACTGTTCCATTGATCTGTTTGTCTATTTTTTTCTCCAGTAAAGCACTGATTACTATATCTTTATATTTAATTCTTGAAGTTGAGTAGTGTCAGTTGTCTGACTTTGTTCTTCTCTCTCAATATTGTGTTGGCTATTCAGGGTCTTTTGCTTCTCTAAGTAAACTTTAGGATCAGTTAGATATCCACAAAAAAATTTTTCTGGAATTTTTATTAGAATTGCATTAAATCTATAGACCAAGTGATCAAGTTGGGGAACAGTGAAATCTTGACCATATTGAATGTTCCTATCCACGAACATGAAATATTTCTTCATTTATTGAGTTTAATATCTGTAATCAGAGTTTTATAGTTATTTTCATATAGTCTTATACATATCTTGTTAGATTTATACCTAAGCATTTTGTTTTGGGTGCTAATATAAATGGTATTGTGTTTAACTTCAAATTCCAGTAGCTCATTGCTGGTTTATAAAAAAGGGATTTACTTTTGTATATTTACCTTGTATTCTGAAACCTTGCTATAATCACATATGAGTCCAGTTTTATTATTTTAGATTTTTTTACATATACAATCATTTTTGAACAAAGAACATTTTATTTCTTCTCTCCTTATATGTATACCATTTAATTTTTTTCTTTTCCTTTTTTTATTATGTTAATCACCATACATTACATCATTAGTTTTGGATGTAGTGTTCCATGATTCATTGTTCGTGTGTAACACCCAGTGCTCCATGCAGAATGTGCCCTCCTTAACACCCATCACCAGGCTAACCCATCCCCCACCCTCCTCCCCTCTAGAACCCTGTTTCCCAGAGTCCGCAGTCTCTATGGTTCATCTCCCCCTCTGATTCCCCAGCCTTCATTTTTCCCTTCCCTCTCCTAATGTCCTCCATGCTGTTCCCTGTGGTCCACAAATATTTATTTCTTTTCTTAATCCATTAGCTAGTACTTTCAGTATGGCATTGAAAAGCAGCAGCGAAAGAGAACATGCCTGTACTATTCCTAATCTTAGTGGGAAAAGTCTGAATTTCTCACCACTAAGAATGTTAGCTGTAGGTTTTTTTGTAGATATTCTTTATCAAGTTTAGGAAGTTCCCCTCTAAATTTACTGAGAGTGTCTATAAATGGTTGGTGCGTTCTGTCAAATGCTTTCCTACATATATTGAGATAGTCATATGATTTTTCTTATTTAGCCTGCTGATGTGATGTGGTACCTTAATTGATTTCCAAATGTTGAGTCAGACTTGCATACTCAGGAAAAATCCCATTTGGTGGTGGTATACAATTTTTTAAATATGTGGTACAATTTGGGTTGCTAATATTTTAAGATTTTTCGTCTATGTTCATGAGAGATTTTGTCTGTAGTTTTCTTTTCCTGTAATGTCTTTGTTTTTGGTATTAGAAGTATGCTGGCCCCATAAAATGAGTTAGGAGGTATTGCCTCTGCTTTTAACTTCTGAAAGGGATTATAGACAATTAGAATTTCTTCTTTAACTGCGTGATAAAATTCACTAGTGAAGTCATTGGGACCTGGTGCTCTTTGTTTTGGAAGATCAATTATTGATTCAATTTCTCTAGTAGCTATAGGTCTATTTATATTGCCTATTTCTTCTTGTGTAAATTTTGAAAGATTGTGTCTTTCAAGGAGTTGGTCTGTTTAATCCAGCCTATCAAATTTGTGGGCACAATGGGGCGCCTGGGTGGCTCAGTCGTTAAGTGTCTACCTTCAGCTCAGGTCATGATCCCAGGGTCCTGGGATCGAGGCCCACATCAGGCTCCTTGCTCAGCAGGAAGCCTGCTTCTCCCTCTCCCACTCCCCCTGCTTGTGTTCCCTCTCTTGCTGTATCTCTCTCTGTCAAATAAATAAATAAAATCTTTAAAAAAAATTTGTGGGCACAGTATACCTTGATTATCCTTTCAATGTCCATGGATTCTGAAGTGATATCCCTTCTTTAGCTTCTGGTGTTAGTAACTTGTGTGTTCTCCTTTTTTCTTAGTTAGCCTGGCTATAGAAGTTTATCAATTTTTTTGATCTTTTCAAAAAACAAGCTTTTTAATGTCATTTACGTTTTCTTTTGATTTCCTATTTTCAATTTTATTTATGCTTTTATTTTCATTATTTATTTTCTTTGCTTACTTTGAACTTAATGTGCTCTTTTTCTAGTTTCCTAAAGTGGAGGTTTAAATGATTGATATTAGATCTTTTTCAACATATGCATTTACTGGTATAAATTTCACTCTAAACACTGCTTGCACTACATCCCACAAATTTTGATTAGTTTTCATTTTCATTTAGTTGACAGTATTTCTAAAATTTTCCTCAAGATTTGTTTTTTTGTCCCATGTCTCATTTAGAAGTATACACCAACAACAAGACAGAAGAGAGAGAAATGAAGGAGTCGATCCCATTTACAATTGCACCCAAAACCATAAGATACCTAGGAATAAATCTAACCAAAGAGGCAAAGGATCTGTACTCAGAAAACTATAGAATACTCATGAAAGAAATTCAGGAAGACACAAAGAAATGGAAAAACGTTCCATGCTCATGGATTCGAAGAACAAATATTGTGAAAATCTCTATGCTACCTAGAGCAATCTACACATTTAATGCAATCCCTATCAAAATACCACCCACTTTTTTCAAAGAAATGGAAGAAATAATCGTAAAATTTGTATGGAACCAGAAAAGACCTCGAATAGCCAGAGGAATGTTGAAAAAGAAAAGTAAAGCCAGTAGCATCACAATTCCGGACTTCAAGCTCTATTACAAAGCTGTCATCATCAAGACAGTATGGTACTGGCACAAAAACAGACACATAGATTAATGGAACAGAATAGAGAGCCCAGAAATGGACCCTCAACTCTATGGTCAACTCATCTTTGACAAAGCAGGAAAGAATGTCCAATGGAAAATAGATAGTTTCTTCAACAAATGGTGCTGGGAAAATTGAACAGCCACATGCAGAAGAGTGAAACTGGACCATTTTCTTATATCACACACAAAAACAGACTCCAAATGGATGAAAGACCTAAATGTGACACAGGAATCCATCAAAATCCTTGAGGAGAACACAGGCAGCAACCTTTTTGACCTCAGCCGCAGCAACTTCTTCCTAGAAACATCTCCAAAGGCAAGGGAAGCAAGGGCAAAAATGAACTTTTGGGACTTCACCAAGAAAAAAAAGCCTTTGCATAGCAAAGGAAACAGTCAACAAAACTAAATGACAACCGACAGAATGGGAGAAAATATTTGTAAATGACATATCAGATAAAGGGCTAGTATCCAAAGTCTATAAAGAACTTACCAAACTCAACACCCAAAGAACAAATAATCCAATCAAGAAATGGGCAGAAGATATGAACAGACATTTCTGCAAAGTAGACATCCAAATGGCCAACAGACACATGAAAAAGTGCTCAACAGCACTCGGCATCAGGGAAATAAAAATCAAAACCTCAATGAGATACCACCTCACACTAGTCAGAATGGCTAAAATTAACAAGTCAGGAAATGACAGATGTTGGCAAGGATGCAGAGAAAGGGGAACCCTCCTACACTGTTGTTGGAAATGCAAGCTGGTGCAGCCACTCTGGAAAACAGTACAGTATGGAGGTTCCTCAAAAAGTTGAAAATACAGCAACCATATGACCCAGCAATTGCACTACTGGGTATTTACCCCAAAGATACAAATGTAGTGATCTGAAGGGGCACATGCACCCCAATGTTTATAGCACAATGTCCACAATAGCCAAACTATTGAAAGAGCCTAGCTGTCCATCAACAGATGAACGGATAAAGAAGAAGTGGT
>NW_027397090.1:16017918-16058077 GCF_003265705.2 Callorhinus ursinus
ATATATATATATATATATATATATATATATATATATATATATATATAAAACAATGGAATATTATGCAGCCATCAACAAAATGAAATCTTGCCATTTGCAAAGATGTGGATGGAACTAGAGGATATTATGCTAAGCGAAATAAGTCAACCAGAGAAAGACAAGTATCATATGATCTCACTGATATGAGGAATTGGAGAAACAAGACAGAGGATCATAGGGGAAGGGAGGGAAAAATGAAACAAAACAAAAGCAGAGAGGGATACAAACCATAAGAGACTCTTAATCTCAAGAAACAAACTGAGGGTTGGTGGAGTGGTGGTGGGGGGGGAGGGATGGGGTGCCTGGGTGAAGGACACTGGGGAGGGTACGTGCTATGGTGAGTGCTGTGAATTGTGTACGACTGATGAATCACAGACCTGTACCCCTCAAACAAATAATACATTATATATTAATAAAAAATTTAAAAAAAGTATACTTTAATCTCCAAGTGTTTTGGGGAATTTCCAGTCATCTTTTGGTTACTGATTTCTAGTTTAATCCATGTGGTTTGAGAGCAGATATTGCACAACTAATATTCTTTTAAATTTGTTATTAAATGTGTTTTGTGGTTGAGTGTGGACTATTAAACAGTTCCGTGTGAATTTGAGACAAATGTGTAATGTGCTGCTGTTGGATGAATTAGTCTATTGATGGTGCTGTTGATTTCAATCAAATCATCAGTGATTTTCTGCACATGGGATCTGGGCATTTCTGAGACAAGTGCCAAGGTCCCCAACTCTAATAGTGAGTGGACTGATTTCTTTCTTCTTGCAGTTCTATCAGTTTTTCCCACACATATGTTGATGTTCTGTGTTTAGGTTTATATACATTGTTACATCTTCTCTAACAACTGACCCTTTATATTATTATGTAATGGCCCTCTTTATCCCTGGTAAATTTATTTTATTTTATTATGTTATGTTAGTCACCATACATCATTCGTTTTTGATGTGGTGATCCACGATTCATTGTTTTTGTATAACAGTGCTCCATGCAGTTGTGCCCTCCTTAATACCCATCACCAGGCTAACCCTTCCCCCCACCCCCTCCCCTCTACAACCCCCAGTTTGTTTCTCAGAGTCCATCGTCTCTCATGGTTCATCTCTCCCTCTGATTCCCCCCCCCTTCATTTTTCCCTTCCTTCTCCTGATGGTCCTCCATTCTTTATGTTTCACAAATAAGTGAAACCATATGATAATTGACTTTCTCTGCTTGACTTATTTCCCTGATAAATTTCCTTGTTCAGAAGTTTGTCCTGTCTAAAATTAATATGGCTACTCCTGTTTCCTTTGGTTAGTGTTAGCGCAAGATATCCTTCTCCATCATTTAATTTTTCACCTATATGTGTCTTTCTTTTTAAAGTAGGTTTCTTGTAGACAACATGTAGTTGGGTCTTTTTTTCTTTTTAACCCATTCTGACAATGTTTGTTGATTAGTGCATTTAGGCCACTGATGTTCAATATTGACACTGATATAGTTGGCTTAATATCTATAATCTTTATTTGTTACAGTTTTCTATATGTTGCTTTTGTTCTTTATTCTATTTTTGTCTTCCACTCTTTTCTGCCTCTTGTGGTTTTAACTGAGCATTTTATAGGATTCCATTTTCTCTCCTTAGCATAACTTTATTATTTTTACATTTCTTAGAACTTTGCAACACATTTAAAACTAATCTGAGTCTACTTTTAAGTAACACTATGTTGCTTCATGGGTACTACAAATACATTATAATAAGAAAATAACATTAATTTCTCTCTATACAAAGTGTGTCTGTGTATATTTTTGTCTGAGAAAGTATTTCTCTTTCACTTTTGAAGGATAATTTCACAGGGTATGTAATTCTAGGTTGGTGAGGGTTTTTTTTTTTCTGTCAACACTAAATACTTCAATTCCCTTTTTGCAGGCATGGTTTCTGAGAAGTTGGATGTAATTTTTATCTTTGCTTCACTATAGGTAAAGTGGTTTTAAGTTTTTTTTTTCAGGACTTTTCATTTTTGGTTTTCTATGGTTTAAAAATGATATGCCTTAGGTGTAGCTTTGGCATTTATCTTGCTTGTTATTTAAGTTTCCTGGATCAGTGGTTTGACAGGTGTCTGGCAAGAATACAGGAAAATTCTCAGCCATTTTTAAAAAATTTTATTATGTTATGTTAGTCACCATACAATACATCATTAGTTTTTGATGCGGTGAACTGCTGCAGTTAATTTTTCTTCTCCTTCTGACATTTCCATTAAGTGTATGCTACCCCCCTCTTTTTTTGGTAATTATCCCACATTCCTAGATATTCTGTCAGTATTTTTTTCTTTTTGCTTTTCAGTTGTGGAGGTTTTATTAAAATATCCTGATGCTCAGAGATTCTTTCCTCAATCATGTACAGTTACTAGTAAGGGCAGTCTTCATTTCTGTTACAGTGTTTTTTGATATTTAACATTTCTGTTTTGTTCTTTCTTAGAATTTCTATCTCTCTGTGATATTTCCCATTTGTTCTTTCATGCTGTCTAGTGCCCTTAGCATATTTATCATTGTGTTACATTCCTGGTCTGATAATTCCAACAATATGGCCATATACGATTCTTGCTCTATGTCTTCAAAAAAAATTTTTTTTAAAGTATGCCTTGTAAATTTTTCTGCATAGCTGGACATGATGAATTGCATAAAAGAAATTGTTGTCAACAGGATTTTAGTCATTTGGTGGTGAGGCATGGAGGGGAATAGAAGTGTTCTGTAGTCCTGTGGCTGGGTCTCAGTCATTTTGTGAGCTTGTTGTGCCTCTGAACTGTGAATTGCACATGTCTTTCTGTTCCCCCTCTCCTTAGGTGGGGCAGCACGGCTAGAATGGTCTGTAGTTCGTTATTTTTCTTCCCCCACATGGAAGGCTAGAGTCAGTTGAATTTGGGTATTTACCTTGCCCCATGTCAGTTAGGTTCTGAAAAAGCTCCAGTGGGTCTTAAATTTGGTTAAATAATTTCTCCTTAGGACAGACCTTCTTAAGAATGGAATGCTGTGGTGTATTTCCATATGGTTCCTTTTGCCCGTCCCCTGCCAGAAGCATGAGAGGATTTTTCTCCAATATTCACTATGATCACCTTACAGAAGTGGGCAGTGCTACTCCCACCCAAACGGTGTCCCCTGGAGGTTTTAATTCTCAGACTTGTGCACATTGACCTTCTGGCAATTAGTGAATTACAGTATAGGTTTCCTTATGCCAGTACCAGTTCCTACAGAGCTTGATGTTCTGGTAAGTTGTGAACAGCACAGGTTTTAATTCACTGATGTGAACACAGTGCCTGGAGTAGTCCTAGTGCATAGCAGGTACTCAACAGACATTATAGAATGTATGCATGAATGAATGAAGCACAAATCTGCTGTCAGTTACACAGATATGATCAGACAGGTTTACAAACCAGCATAACTGGGGTGCCTGGGTGGCTCAGTTGTTAACCGTCTGCCATTGGCTCAGGTCATGATCTTAGGGTCCTGGGATCAAGCCCTGCATCGGGCTCCCTGCTCCGCAAGAAGCCTGCTTCTGCCTCTCCCACTCCCCCTGCTTGTGTTCCTACTCTTGCTGTCTCTGTCAAATAAATAAAATCTTAAAAAAAAAACCAGCATAACTGACCAAGAAAGAGTAAAAAGTATCCCAGCCACTGCCCTTTTATTACTAGCTCATAAATCAGTTATCTGTCCAGGCCCAGGTGTTTCTACCTTTCACACCACCAGTCCACAGATGATGCTTGTTCCCTGTGGGCACACATCTGCCCCACCCTAAGGTGATCTGCTTGGGGCCTCAGCTCCACCACTGCACGATTCTTTTGCTTCCAAGTAACTTTTATATAACTCATTCTAAGTCAGATTAATAAGTGAGTTTATTATACAGATGTATGGGTACCTCAGGCTGAAGATTTATCTGGATCTCTGATGACCAGATTGGATATTTTTAAAATGAGGTAGTTATTCCATTAAATACCTATTAAGGAAATATTTACAAATGTAATACATATTATAAGATCCTCTAAGGGCAGAGTTTAGGGAAAGCTACAAATAAATGACTATATAAATAAACTAAATCTCAAACAGATTAAAATTAAGAAGCTCACACAGAGAAAACAAGATCACTGCCCAAGGAGTCAATAAATTTTCTGCCCACAGCCACCAACAACTCCAGCTGTGCCAGGTAGGAGGCAGAAAGTCAGCTAATGGAGAGGCCATGGGCTGGGACACAGGACACCTCCACAGCATCCAGGGGGAGCAGAGATCAGGGAGGAAAGAGGGGAGTCTGGGGCAGATAAAGAAAGTACCACTTACCTTGTTCTTTGCCCTGTGCTGTGAGCAAAAACTCTGGTAGAAACAAATGTCTCAGGTGACATTAAAGGAAAGAAGGGTGGGAACTGGATCTGAGTGGAAAGACAGTGTGGCCAGACCTCCCAGCCCACTGTACTTAATTACAGCCTTCTTCTCCTCTGCCGTATTGTGCACATTGTTTCTTGTCCTGTGAGTTATCTTAGTTGGGACCCCTCATCTGAGGCCTTGCCTCATCTATCACTCCCACCCCATCACGCACATGTCTGTGTGGCCAGCCCCCTGCAGATTACTGCACAGTTGCAGCAAATATGGAAATGCTCTTTTAATTAATTAATTAATTGAGGCAGACCATCGAGAGGCTGGACAAGCCCCTGCAGGACGAAACATGCAGGAGCGCAAGGACAGGTAGCTCCAGGCCACGAAGTAAAGGGCGGAGGCAGGGATACCCGAGTGTACCTGTGACTTCATCTCTTCCTAAAGATGTGTCTTTGGTCAGACCAGGTACTAACTCTCTGAACCAGTTTTCTCCTCTGTAAAATGGAGACAGTAACGTCTACCTCTCAGGGTTGTTCTGAGAATAATGTAACCAAAAGTCCTGGCACAGAAACACAGAAGGCACCAAGTCAATTTGTCCCCATTCTCACAGTTCCCACTTTCCACTAACTCCTTGAGGGTGAAGAAAGGTTACAGGAATTAATGAAAAAGTACACAGAGAAGAAGGTAACGGGCAGGTGAGTGTCTTAGTCTGTTTGGACCGCTATAACAAAATGCCTTCGACTGGGTGGCTTATAAACAAGACACTGATTTTTTCACTGTTCTGAAGGCGGGGATATCCAAGATCACGGCTCTTTTCTTTTTTTAAAAGATTTTATTTATTTTTTTTTGTCAGAGAGAGAGAGAGTGCGAGCATGCACAAGAAAGGGGAGGGGCAGAGGCAGAGGGAGAAGCAGACTCCCCGCTGGGCAAGAAGCCCGACGGGGGACTCAATCCCAGGACCCTGGGATCATGACTTGAGCCAAAGGCAGGCGCTTAACCAAGTGAGCCACCCGGGCGGCCTTCAGATCATGGCCCTTGTCTAGCGAAGGTCCTTGTCCTTGTTGATGACCAACTTCACGCTGCAACCTCATTTAGCAGAAGAGGGAAGGGAGCTCGCGAAGTCTTTTTTTTAAGGACACTAATCCCAATCCTGAGGGCTCCATCCAAATGAATTTATCGCATACTAAAAACCCCACCCCCTAACACAGTCACTCTGGGGGTTAGGTTTGCAACATATGAATTTGGGGAGGGACACAAATATTCAATCTATAGCAGTGACAGGGGCAAAGGGAGAAGGAGAGAGAGACTCTTAAGCAGGCTCCATGCCTAGCATGGAGCCCAAATTGGGGCTTGATCTCACAACATGGAGGTCGAGACCTGAGCTGAAATCAAGAGTTATATGCTTAACTGACTGAGCCACCCAGGTGCCCCTGAAATGGAATCCTAAACCAGCCAATCAGTATCATCTGCTCTGTACTAGTTAGGTCATCTGCCTGATAGACCCCTGTCATCCCCTAAAGGAAAGTAACCTTGCAATAACCAACCTACTTTTTTGCCGTTGTAGAACTTCCTTATTCCTGCTCCCTTCAGGATATTTATTTTGTACAGTTTCTCAGAACTCTTTTCTATCTGCCTAATCTAAACAGGTTTTGCTCAAGTAAACTAGTAAAATTTTTAATATGCCTCAGTTTATCTTTTAAAAGTTCTGGTGTCAGAAGAGGGAACTGAAGGAGACCCCTGATGGTCCCAAGGGGCAAAAAGCAAGCAGGTATATCACTGAGCCCCTTGAGTTCACTGCTTTCTTGCTGTCTCTGGAGGTTTTAAGTAAATCTATCTTAGATCCTAGCTTTACAGCTTTTGCATTATAAGCTTTCAGACTTTGAGCATTTATTTTCCTGGACTGTGGCTATTGATTGATTGACTGATTGAGAGAGAATCTTAAGCAGGTTCCATGCCCAGGATGGAGCCTGATATGGGGTTCAATCTCATGACCCTGAGATCATGACCTGAGCTGAAATCAAGAGTCAGGTGCTTAACCAACTAAGCCATCCAGGCACCCCTACACTGGGGCATTTAAAAAAAAATTTATTTATTTGACAGAGAGAGACACAGTGAAAGAGGGAACACAGCAGGGGGAGTGGGAGAGGGAGAAGCAGGTTTCCTGTGGAACAAGGAGCCCGATGCAGGGCTGGATCCCAGGACCCTGGGATCATGACCTGAGCTGAAGGCAGATGCTTAATGACTGAGCCACCCAGGCGCCCCTGGGGCTTTTTAAGATTTTTTTTTTTTTTATTTGTCAGAGAGAGAGTGTGTGCTCGCACAAACAAGGGGAGTGGAAGGCAGGGGGAGAAGCAGACTCCCTGCTGAGCAACGATCCCAATGTGGGACTTGATCCCAGGACCCTGGCATCATGACCTGAGCCAAAGGCAGACGCTTAACCGACTAGCCACCCAGGCATCCCACAGACTGGGGCATTTTTAAATGGGACTGGGTCTGGGGTTAGACTGGGTCCAACATAAGCAGGACTGGGTCCAGTGTGAGGCCTCTGGTGAATACAGTATTAAGGCTGAATAAGCAGGTTAACCTAACCAAAGACAATCTTGAATTACAGTGACCACAGTGGAGAACTTTTAACCTAGATATGTTTATCCATTTACAAGGTGCCCTACAGAATAAGGGGTCTCAGTCAAACACTCACCCTAAAGAGTAGGGGGAAAATTGTTTCTTCTTCTACAGTTTTTGGTGGCCAGGATGAGACCTGGTGGGACACCCCAATCACTCCAGAGCCTATAGATGGGATCCTACAAAAACTGGCAGAAGCCAGCAAAGTGTGAGAATTCCTACCAAAATCAGCTCTCCCAGATCTCTATGGTGCCAGATGGAGAGGAATTGTAAAATTTCACTGTCTGTTCCTTTCCAAATCCGGATAGGCAAAGAAATATTTTTAAAAGAATTAGATCTCTGAATTGTGACTTGTGGATTTGCTTTTGGGAACCCACTGATTGTTAATCTTTTCTCTCCCAGGGACAGTTATTGCTTTCCTATCTCTTTGTGTCCTGAGAACTGGGGCCTCCAAAATATGGCTGAACTTTTATTTGCACCTTATTTGTAGCTAGGTATGGCTGGACAGATATGTGGTTGCACTCCACTTGTATCTGGGTCCTCTTGGCTATTGCCAGCTCTCAGGGGAATTGTCTAAGTATTTCTTTTGGTTATCTTTGGGAGTGGCTCTGGACCTTGGGAGGATTAGTATCTTTTGCATCCTCTTTGAGAATGTCTCTTCTATACAAGGGGTTGTTCAACACTGCCAAGGATATTTACTCTTTGTCTTGGCTGAAACTTGACTAGGTATTTGAAAGGATTTTTTTTTAAAAAAGATCTATTTATTTTAGAGAGACCAAGCCAGCAGGGTGGAAGGGCAGAGGGAGAGGGGAGAGAGAATCCCAAGCAGATTCCACGCTAAGCATGGAACCTGATGCAGGACTCGATCCCAGGACCCTGAGATCATGACCTGAGCTAAAACCAAGAGTCAGACGCTTAACCAACTATTCCACCAGGCACCCCTGAAAGGATTTTTTTTTAAAGTACTACAGTCAGAAGTTGGCCAAATTGGAGCAGATATTCTGAGCCTGATAGGAGCTTTTTAAAGGACTTCTTCCCTATGCTAAGATGAAAGTATCCCCCAGAGGGAAAGAAAAATATTCTGAAGCCTTTTTCAGATTTACTAAAACATTCCAGAGATACACAGCTCTGCCCTGAAACGTAGAAATCTTAATTTCCATTTTAGTTGAAGTTCTTCTCCCTGATATAAAGAAGCAAACTGAAGATAATGTAGTTGGATGGGTGGGTTCAGCCTTGATATAATTCAGATTACAACCCAATTCTTTGGGGAATTAAAGACAACTGTACTTGTCTTACAAATCAAGTCTTTATAGGAACAGAAATATGGCTCTAGGAGCAATTTAAAGCCCATCTACCCTTTCACCAATCCCCAAACCTCCCTCATTCATCTCAAAGGCTTGCAGATATTGTAAAAAACCTGAACTTAGAGAACAAAAGTTTTTCTTGGTGATACATTCTTTTTCTGTGCTTGTTAAAATGTAAATATTCTACCTGGTCTCCTCTAGGAACCAAGGTAATTCTTAATTAGAAGGAGGAAAGAAAAGGGGAGGGGGGAGGCTTCTTTGAAAACCAGGCCTATGAAAAATATTGTCTCTCACAAATATTAGTAAAAAGCTTTAGCCATCCAAGCAAGAAACCTTAACTTATTCCATCTGCCAGAAATACAATTTGGATTCAACTGTTCTTTTATAGAGTAGTGAGTTCCACATTACTGCACCTTGACTCATGGCTCAAATTTTAAAATAAAAACTGTAAGATCTCTGTGTCTGTATGTTTAGATACGTCTATATATGTATGTTATAGATGTGTCATAATTTTTCTACCTCCATATGGCATTGCCAAAGTTAATCTGTAAAGAGCTCTATTTAATTGGCTTAAAGACAAACAAGTGGCTTAATTAAATATAAAAATTAGCCCAAATGTTTTTCAAGTTGTAAGTTCTGCTGCTAAAGCAACAGCCTCTCAATCAAAGTCCCTCGACTCTCTGGCCAAAGTTGTTCTTGATAACTGGATAGCCACTGATTATCTTTTAGCTGAACAAGGAGGTGTCTGAGCTCTGACCAACTTCACTTGTACTTGAATTGACATTTCTGGGGAAGCTCACTTGGCTACATATCACTAAACGAGCCAGGTGGCTTTAGAAAGTGATTCCTTCAACAGGGTCTTTCTATGACTCATTTGGTTCTGACTGACTTGGGTCTTGGGGATGATGGCTCCAAAGTGCACTCCAGACATTGGGAATTATCCTGCTTATGATAATAGTTTCCCTGGTGTACTGTATTATCTCAAAAACTTAAAATAGATGTTTGAAGCTACCAAACACCAAATGACCTCCCTTACAACGTCAGAAAAGGAACAAAAATAATGACCAACTCAAAGAATGTGAATCCAACATCATGACCTGTTAAATGTCACTAAGAGATTCAGTTATGCCTTATATTTTTGATTGTACCTCTTAACTGAGTCTGAAAGGGGGGAATTGCTAAAAATAATAGGCACCCAATGGAGTTGCTTATAATAAGCCTCATGTCACCAAACTGAACTTAGTAACAGTTTCTGCTCTCCCAGAAATGGAAACTTAAACCAATCAGGAATCACCTGATCAGCACTAGGTAGGTAACCTCCCTTACAGACCTCTGCCATCCCCTACAGGAAAGTAACCTTGCCATAACCAGCCTCTTTTGCCTGGCATAACTTCCTTGTTTCTACTCCCTTCTAGCTATAAAGAGTCTCATCTTCTACAGCTTCCTGGAGCTCCTTTTTATCTGCTAGATTGGATGCTGCCTGATTCAGATCAATTTTTGCTCAAATAAACTCTTAAAATTTTTAATATGCCTTAGTTTATCTTTTTTTTTTTTTTTTAACCAGGTAATAGAACAGGCCTGACTGCTATCCTTTAAAAGTCTACTTACAAGGTTGATATCTAGAAACCTAGATTTTGGAAGCCTTCTCACCATTCTTGGAATTGATAAGAATAGCTCAACTGTGCCCAAACTGTGCAAACAATGGGGTTTATATCAGACACTTGCTTTTCTTTCTGGGAGAATGGAATTTTGATACTTGCTAGGTAGAAAGTGCCCACATGACTAAACTCCCAATAAAAATACCGGGTGTGAATTTGTAATGAACTTCCCTGGTAGACAACTTCTCACACGTGTCATCACAACTCCTGGCTGGGGGAATTAAATGTATCTTGTGGGATTCCACTGAGAAAGACTTCACCGACTTTGCATTTAATCTCTCTCAACTTTGCCCCACACACCCTTCTCTTAGCAAATTTTGCTTTGTATCCTTTAGTTGTAATAAATTATAGCCATGAGTATGAGGAGGTCTTGTGAAGCCTTCCAACAAATAATCAAATTTGACGGTGGTCTTATGGACCCTCGCTACATTTGGCATGAGAAGTGGGATTCACTAAAATGACCATGACTCACTGCAGTGTGGCAAAAGCACTATAAAGCACTATTTGGAAGAAGGAAAAATGAAGGGGTGGAATGCGACATGCCCTTGATGCCTAGGTGCTGCTGCTCTCTGATGTGAGAGGTAAAAGCCATCTATAAAATTAAAATGAGAGTCCCAACTATAAGACAGTGGGCTCCCAGAATCCAAGGGCAGAGGAAGGGGTAGGGGCAGAGGGACCTTTATAAATGTGAATTTCCTTTGCAAAAGGGAAATTTATGCTGTTTTTAGTTTTTCCTAATTCTGTTTTTCAAAATAGTCAGCTGAAAATAAATCTTATGCCACAGTAGCATGCTTCTGGGTGGCACAGTCTGGTCCCCTATGACTTTTAGTCTTCAGAACTGAGAAAATACATTTTTGTTGTTGAAGCAACCTAGTCTGTTAATGGCAACCCAAACAAACCAACACAGTAAGTATTGACTTTTGCTATGATTTTTTGTCTCTTGGAGTCTCTAGAAAAAGGAAGACAACATAAAAAGACAGGCAATCTCTAATACTAAAAAAAAAAAAAAAAGTTTGAAAGGGGAGTTTTTAGTTGCTAATAAACTCTAGCAAAATGAGAGATTGATTTCCTGGCCTGATGTGCACATTTTTGAATGGGTGAATTTGGACTCCAAAGCTAACTGCATAAAAAAGGGCTTAGAAAGGGCTTTCTTGTCACTTGAACTTGTAATCTGATATTCTCTGCCTTAGGCTGTTTCACCTTTCCTGTGAACTGTGGAATAAAAGCGGGCACCGCCTGAGATTTGGGACACCTCTGGGTCACATACAAATGCTCACAGGTATAGCTTGTTCTCTGATGGGAACATGTGAAATTAAGCTGCTGACTGGCTCTGTGTTTCTGAGGTAGGGACTGAATGAGATCCTAACCTGTGACTCTGCCCGAAGTTACAAGTTGGGCTGTACAGATCACAAGAACTGTGACCCCTCCACACACTAACAGATTAGACTTTCAAACCTCTCTTGGAAATGTCTTAACTGCTGCTATGTTCAACTTTGAGATTAGTTGCAGTTTGCAGCAATGGACAATATGACAACTCTACTCCCTTCACCCTTTTCTTAGTGCATGTAACACAGTAAGGCAGTTTGATTATTAAATAAGCGGTCACCAGAATGTGATCAACCTGTTAAAATAAAAAACAAACGGAGACCACCCTTGAAAATTCCCTGAACAGTTGAAATCATACAGGCAAAGCTGAATTCAGCAAGGCTAACTTGACCTGGGTCATTTCTTGATTATGCCTCTGGAAATCATAAGCAAAACTTGAACTGTTTCCCAAAATTGATAGGAGGTAACCATTAACCCTATTATTTAAGGAAGTCCCAATATTATAACCAATCACTGTGAAAAATAAACAGTCAGGGCCTTCCTACTCTATGAGCTGCTTTATCACAATGTACCTCAAGCCTCATTACATGTTTGGTTTGAGTGCTTCCAGTGCATGAACTTTTTGGTGTGTGCACAATAAACTTTTACTAATTACCACTTCATTGATTCAGTGGTTTTACTTCTGTTGTTTCTGAACTTTTGACAGATCTTTTATACTTTCCTCACTAGATAAATGACTGAGACAAAAGGGGTGGGAAATTGTGTAAACACACTTGAAAAAACATTTGGAATTCAAAATTCTGTCCTACCCTCAAATCTATGGTCAACTAATCTTCTTCTAAGCAGGAAAGAATGTCCAATGGAAAAAAGACAGTCTCCTCAACAATTGGTGTTCAGAAAATTGGACAGCCACATGCAGAAGAATGAAACTGGACCACTTTCTTACACTATACAGAAAAAAAACTCAAAATGGATGGAAGACCTAAATGTGAGACAGAAATCCAGCAAAATCCTAGAGGGGAAGATAGGCACCAACCTCTTTGACCTCAGCTGCAGCAACTTCTTGCTAGACAAGTCTCCAAAGTCAAGGAAACAAAAGCAAACATGAACTATTAGGACCTCATCAAGATAAAAAGCTTTTGCACAGCAAAGGAAACATTTGACAAAACTAAAAGGCAACCTATAGAATGGGAGAAGATATTTACAAATGACATAGCACATAAAGGGCTAGTATCCAAAATCTATAAAGAATTTGTCAAACTCAATACCCCAAAAACAAAAAATCCAGTGAAGAAATGGGCAGAAGACATGAACAGACATTTCTCCAAAGAAGACATACAAATGGCTAACAGACACATGAACAAATGCTCCACATCGCTTGGCATCAGGGAAATACAAATCGAAACCACAATGAGATACCATCTCACACTGGTCAGAATGGCTAATGTGAACAACTCAGGAAACAACAAATGTTGGTAAGGATGCAGAGAAAAGAACCCTCTTGCACTGTTGGTGGGAATGCAAATTGGTGCAGCCACTCTGGAAAACACTGCGGAGGTTCCTCAAAAAGTTAAAAATACAGGTACCCTATGGCCCAGCAACTGCACTACTAGATATTTACCTAAAGAATACAAAAATAGTGATTCAAAGGGGCATATGCCCTGCAGTGTTTACAGCAGTAATGTCCTCAAGAGCCAACATATGGAAGGAGCCCAGATGTCCAACGACAGACGAATGGATAAATAAAATGTGGTACATGTGGAATATTACTCAGTCATCAAAAAAAAGAAGCCTTGCCAGTTTCAACAACATGGATGGAATTAGAGGGTATTATGCTAAGCGCAGTAAGTCAGTCAGAGAAAGACAAATACCATATAATTTCACTCGTATGTGGAATTTAAAAAACAAAAGAGATGAACATAGCAGAGTGAAGGAAAAATAAAATAAGATAAAAACAGCAAGAGGGAGGGATGCCTGGGTGGCTCAGTCGGTGAAGCGTATGCCTTCAGCTCAGGTCATAATCTCAGGGTCCTGGGATCGAGTCCCAAATTGGGCTCCCTGCTCAGCAGGGAGCCTGCCTCTCCCCCTGCTTGTGCTCTCTCTCTCTCTCTCTGGCAAATAAATAAAATCTTAAAAAAAAAAAAACAAAACAGTGAGGGAGGCAAACCATAAGAGACTCTTAACTTTAGGGAACAAACTGAGGGTTGCTGGAGGGGAGGAGGGGTGGGGAAATGGGGTCACTGGGTGATGGGAATTAAGGAAGGCATGTGATGTAATAAGCACTGGGTGTAGTGTGAAATTGATAAATCACTAAATTCTACCCCTGAAACAAATAATACACTCTATGTTAACTAAATTGAATTTAAATAAAAAATTTAAAAAGGAAAGAAATATGTCCATATCTGAAAAAAATCTGTCCTAATTCTTAAATATGATATGATTTTCTTGTAAAATGATATACTTAAAAAAAAACCCACTTACGTCTGTCATGCAATAACACTTCTAGACCAAAAGGTCTGGATGACAACAGAGGGTGATTTAAAAAAATGTAAAATTATTATAGCTAAATAGAAAACAATGTGGTGGTGGTAGGGGAGAGTTTTCCTTGATCCTCTTAGGGTCCCCGGCTGGGTGTGAAAATTAAATTGACAAAGAAGATTAACAGGAGAAAGCATACTAATTTATCTTAGTTTTACATAACACAGGAACCTTCATAAGGAAATGAAAACCCAAAGAGAGCCAGCGATGTCTAGGCTAGGTTTGAGGAAGAGGACAATCATGGAGAATTGTGACAGGTCAGAGTATGAGAGAAGGACAGAAAACTGAGGGAAACAGCAAGTTCTGTTTGTTTGAATTCTTCTCAGAGTCCCTCTGTATTGAAGATAAAAGTGCTCTTTTCTCCCAAGTATAGGGAGGGCACCTCTCATGTGAGGGTTTTTCTTTTTTTAAAACTATATCTGAGGAGAAAGGTAGGGGAAGATCAGTGATGTTCCTGCTTCTGCTGTTTTCTCAAAGTTTTTCAGATTAAAATGTTCAATATGCCAAGGTGGCATATTTTGGGGCAGCATATCCTGATGAATTTGTTAACACGTGACAGCAAAAAATGAATACTTCAGCACCTGAGGCAGGATGGGGAATGAGGGAGGGCATTATGGTAATCATTTTCCAAAAGAAATAATAAGGGAATTAGAATGGTATTATACTGGAACATTGGTAGAACGTATCTATGTAACATGGAAAAGGCAGATATGAGAGAATTAAAGAATAAAAAGGCAAAAGATATATACAAAACAAAATGGCAGAGATAAATCCCTACATTATCAGGAGTTACATTAAATGCAAACTGATTAAACTCTTCATTTAAAAGGCAGAGATGGACACAATGGATTTAAAAGAAAACATGATCCAAAGACATGCTCACTTTAGATTCAAAGACACAAAAAGGCTGATTATAAAAGGATGGAAAAACTACACTATGCAAATGGTAAGCAAAAGAGAGTTGACGTGTCTACATTAATCCTACAAAATAGACTTTAAAGCAAAAAAGGTCACTATAAGAACATTTTAAATGATGACAGGATCAATCCACTAAGAAGATATAACAATTACACTTTTATACCCCAACGCTCAAACAGCTTTAAAATGCAGGAAGTAAAACTGACAGAACTGAAGGGAAAACTAGGCAATTTAACAACTGCCCACTTTCAATAATGGCAGGCACAACCAGACAGAAGATGAATAAGGAAATGGAAAATGTGAACACTATGAATCAGAATTAAACTTAACAGACACCTATAGCACACTCCTTGGAAACTACAGAATACACATTTCTCCCAAGTACACATGGAACATTCTTAAAGACAGATGACAGATTAGGCCATAAAACAAGTCTCAACAAATTCAAAAGAATAGAAACAATCTGCCTGGGTGACTCAGTTGTTAAGCATGTGCCTTTGGCTCAGGTCATGATCCCAGGGCCCTGGGATTGAGCCCTGCATTGGGGTCTCTGCTCCACAGGAAGGAAGCCTGCTTCTCCCTCTCCCACTCCTCCTGCCTGTGCTCTCTCTCTCTCGCTATCTCTCTTTCTGTCAAATAAATAAATAAAATCTTAAAAAAAAAGAATAGAAACAATCCAAATATGTCTTCCAACCGTAATCATACAAATTTGAAAATCATTAACAGAAAAGTATTTGGGAAATTCACAAATATGTAGACATGAGACAGAAGAAATCAGAAGACAAATTAGAAAGTACTTTGAGAGGAATGAGAACCGAAGTCCACATCTAAACTGGGATACAGCCTTGATGATGACAGCTTTGTAATATAGCTTGAAGTCTGGAATTGTGATGCCTCCAGCTTTGTGTTTCTTTTTCAAGACTGCTTTGGCTATTCGGGGTCCTTTGTGATTGCATACAAATTTTAGGATTTTTTGTTCTAGCTTTGTGAAAAATGCTGGTGATATTTTGATAGGGATTGCATTAAATGTGCTCAAGACAGTATGGTACTGGCACAAAAACAGACACATAGATCAATGTAACAGAATAGAGAACCCAGAAATGAACCCAAAACTATATGGTCAACTAATCTTTGACAAAGCAGGAAAGAATATCCAATGAAAAAAATGGTCTCTTCAACAAATGGTAGCAACTTCTTACTAGACACATCTCTGGAAGCAAGGGAAACAAGAGCAAAAATGAACTATTGGAACTTCATGAAGATAAAAAGCTTCTGCACAGTGAAGGAAACAATCAACAAAACTAAAAGACAACCTATGGAATGGGAGAAGATATGTGCATTATCTCTCAGAATGGCAGAAATTAACAACACAGGAAACAACAGATGTTGGTGAAGAAGGGGAACCCTCTTACACTGTTGATAGAAATGCAAACAGGTGCAGCCACTCTGGAGAATGGTATGGAGGTTTCTCAAAAAGTTAAAAATAGAACTACCCTACAATCCAGTAATTGTACTACTGGGTATTTACCCAAAGGATGCAAAAATACTGATTTGACACACCCCAGTGTTTATAGCAGCATTATCAACAATAGCCAAATTATGGAAAGAACCCAAATGTTTATCAACTGATGAATGGATAAAGAAGTTGTGAGGTGTGTGTGCATGTCTGTACAGAAATATAAATATATAAAATGGAATATTACCCAGCCATAAAAAAGAATGAAATCTTGCAATTTGCAATGATGTGGATGGAGCTAGAGTGTATTATCCTAAGGGAAATAGAGAAAGCCAAAACACCATATGATTTCACTCATACGTGGAATTTAAGAAAGAAAACAGATGAACATAGGGGAAAAGAAAAAAGAGAAGTAAATCATAATACAGACTCTTAACTGTAGAGAACAAATTGAGGGCTGCTGGAGGGAGGGTGGGTGGGCGGTGGGTTAAATGGTGATGGGGATTAAGGAGAACACTTGTTGTGATGAGCACTGGGTGTTACATGTAAGTGATGAATCACTAAATTCTACTCCTGAAACTAATAATACCCTATATGTTAACTAAATGGAATTTAAATACAAACTTGAAACAAACAAACAAACAAAACTGGGAGAGAGCAAAAGCAGTGCTCAGTGGGAAATATATACCTGTAAACACCTACATTTAAAAAGTAGTAAGATCTCAAATCAATATACTGTTCCATTTTAAGAAACTTGAACATAAGGAATAGCATGGAGGACATTAGGAGAAGGAAGGGAAAAATGAAGGGCAGGAAACTGAAGGGAGAGATGAACCATGAGAGACTGTGGACTCTGAGAAACAAACTGAGGGTTTTAGAGGGGAGGAGGGTGGGGGGATGGGTTAGCCCGGTGACGGGTATTAAGGAGGGCATGTATTGCATGGAGCACTGGGTGTTATACACAAACAATGAATCATGGATCACTACATCAAAAACTAATGATGTACTGTATGGTGACTAACATAACATAATAAAATAAAAAAAAAAAGAAACTTGAAACAGAAGAGTAACTAAAGCCAAAGCAATCATAAGTAAGGAAATAATAAATGTTAAAATGTAAATTAATGAAATAGAGAATAAAAATACAATACATAAAATCAACAACAGCAGCAGCTGGTTCTTTGAAAAAGATAAGCAAAATTGGCAGGCTATTACTTAAATTGAATAAAAAAGGAAGACTCAAAAATCAAGCATGAAGGGAGGGGTATCATGACCAAGTTGCAGAAAGAGAATGTTAAGGGAAAACTATAACCGAATGTATACCAACAAACTGGATAATTCAAAAGAAATAGAGAAAATTCCAGAAAGAGACAAACTACCAAAACAGAGTCAAGAGAAAATAGAATATCTAAATGAATCTATAAAAAGAAAATAGACTAAGGCAGTAATAAAAAAATAAAAACAAAACTTCATACAAAGAAAAGTTCAGGACCAGATGGCTTCACTGGTAAATTCTACCAAATGTTTGACAAAAAAATAACACTAACGCTTTACAAAGTGTTCCAAACAAGAAGAAACATTTTCTAACCCATTTCATAAGTCCAATATTACTTGGCTATCAAAACCAGAAAGACACCACAAGAAAACTACAGACTAATTTCCTTTATTATTATACATGTAAAATTCCTCAAAAAATACTAGCAAACAGAATATACAAACATACAAAAAAAATTATACACCATGACTAAGGCAATGTTTATCCTTGGATTGCAAGGGTAGTTCCACATAAGAAAAATAATACAATGCATGACATTAGTTGAACACAAAATTGAATTCAATTTTTTTCATGGATTGTGCTTTTGCTTTGTTTAACTAAAAACTCATCACTAAAAAATAAAGATAAGTAAATAAATAAAAATCAATCACTAAATCTGAATGATAGATTTTCTCCTGTGTTTTCTTCTACTTATGTATTGTGAATTTAAGTCTATGGTCAATTTTGATTAGATTAACTTTTGTGAAAGGTATGAGGAATGGGTTGAAATTCCTTTTTTATTTTTTTGCATGCAGACATCCAATTATTATACATGATTTGTTGAAAATACCATCTTATCTCCACTGAATCGTCCTTCACCTTTATGGAAAATCAGTTGACTATATCTGAGTTGACCTGTTTCTGGGCTCCCTATTCCACTGATTTAGGTCTCTATCTATCCTTTGCTAGTCTGGATTACTGTAGCTTTACAGTCAGTCTTAAAATGGGCTAATATTGAGTACTCTAAGTTCTTTCTCAGAATTGTTTTGGATATTCTAGTTCACTTCTCTTTCCATATACATTTAAAATCAGCTTGTCCATGCCTACAAAAGATCTTGCTGTTGACTGGGATTGTGCTCAACCTATAGATCAAATCAGAACACTGTTAAGTTTTTCAATTCATGAGCACAGTATAGCTCTCCATTTAATTAGATCTTTGATTTCTTTCAACACATTTTGTAGTTTTCTGCATAAAGATTATATACATATTTTACTACAATACCTAAGTATTTTACTTATTAGTGCTATTATAAATGGCATTTTCTTAAATTTCAAATTCAAATTGGCTGTTGAATTTGGTATATAGAAAAGTGATGTTTGGAAATTGAATTTATATGCTGCAACTCTGCCAAATTTGTGTATTACTACTAAGAGTATTTTTGCAGCTTCTTTAGAGTTTTCTACAAAGACAATGTTATATACAATAAAGATACTTTATTTCACACTGTGCCACATTATAATCAAAATGTTGAAAGCCAAAGAACAGAGCTAATCTTGAAAATAGCAAATGACAAGTAACTCATCAAATGCAAGGGATCCTCAGTAAGATTATCAACAGGCTTCTTGGCAGAAATGTCACAGTGCTGAGAGAAATCAATAGTTGTAAACACATTTAAAAAAGAAAAAAGATCTCAGATCAAGAACCTAACCTTAAACCTTAGTAAGAAAAAGAAGAACAAAAATCCAAACCTGGAAGGAACAAAACAATAATGATTAGAGTCAAGATAAACAAAACAGATATTTTTAGAAAAACAATAGGAAAAAAACACAACCCAAACCAAAAGTTTGCTCTTTACAAAGATCCAGAAAATTGACAACCATTCCTTAGATTAAATAAGAAAAAGAAGAAAATACTCATATAACTAAAATAAAAAATAAAAGATGGGAAACTACTGCTAATTTTGCAAAAATAAAAAGGATTATAAAAAAGCCCTATGAACAATCATATGCCAACATATTGGAGAACCTAGATAAAATTAATAAATTCTTAGAAATACATAAACTCCCAAGACTAAAACACGGAGAAACAGAAAATTTTTATTGATCTAATACTAGTGAGTGCATGAAAATCAGTAATCAAAAACCACCCAAAAAGAAAATCTCAGGACCAGATAAATTCATTAATGAATTCTATCAATTCCATCATTTGAAGAAGACTTGACATCAATTCTTCTCAATCTTTTCCAAAGAAGTGAAGATGGAAAAACTGTGAAGTTTTTCTATGAGGCCAACATGACTCTGATATAAAACATAGCAAAAGACACTACAAGAAAAACCATACACCATATCGCTTAGGAATACTGACGTAAAACTACTCAACAAAGCACTAGCCAACAGAATTCAATGGTATATTAAAAGGATTGTACACTGATCAAGTGGAATTGATTCCCATAATACAAGGATAATTCAGCATGTGAAAATTAATCAATGTAATACACAACATAAACAATAAAATGAAAAGAATATGATTGTCTAACTTGGTGAAGAAAAAGCATTTGACAAAATTCAACACCCCCTCAAGAAAAAAAAATTTAGGAAAGAATCTCAAAATAATAAAAGCTATCCAAGAAAAATCATAGCTAACATTGTTCTAGACATGGAATGACTAAAAGATTTTCCTCCAGGATCAGGAATAAAACAAAGGTGGCTGCTCATGCAACTTTTATTCAACACAATATTAGAAGTCCTAGCCAGAGCAATTAGGCAAGAAAAAGAAATAAAAAACAGCCAATTTCGAAAGGAAGAAACAAAATTATCTCAGAGTGTTCAGATGACATGATCTTAAATGTAAAAATCCCTTATGATTACACGCACACACACACAAACACACACAATCTGTTAGAACTAATGAATTCAGCGAAGTTGTAGGATACAAAAATCAGTAACAAAAAATCAGTTGTCTTTCTAAGCATTAGTAATGAAAAATCAGAAAATAAAAATAAAAATTAATTTACAATAAAATTTAAAAGAATAAAGGACTAAGAAATAAATTTAACTAAAGAGCTCAAAGACTTGTACACTGAAAACTATAAAATGTTGCTGTAAGAAATTAAAGAAGATACAAATGAAAATAAAAACATCCGTGTTCATGGAATGGAAGACTGAAAATTGTTAACATGTCATACTACGCAAAGCAGATATACAGATTTAATGCAGTCCCTGTCAAAATCCCAAAGGCAATTTTAAAAAAAGAGAAATCGAGGGGTGCCTGGGTGGCTCAGTCAGTTAAGTGTCTGTCTTCGGCTCAGGTCATGATCTTAGAGTCCTGGGATCCAACCTGTGTTGGGCTCCCTGCTCAGCAGGGAGTCTACTTTTCCCTCTCCCTCTACCCCCTACCCTGCTTGTGTGCTCCCTCACAAATAAATAAATAAAATCTTAAAAAAAAAGAAATAGAAAATCTTATAAAATTTGTACAGATCTCCTGAGACCCTGAAGATAGAACAATCTTAAAAAAGAACAAAACTGAAGTCTCTTAGTGAGATTTACTACCAGAAGAATTCCCAAATGAAGACACACATCAGTAAGATGGCAGAATAGGAAGTCCTCTAGCCTATCACCCCTCATTAACAGTAATTTGGCAGCCATCAAAGTACAAAAGTGCCTTTGTAGTTTTGGGATCCAGTGGGAAACTGTAAAACGAGGGACCAGACAGGAGACACACTAGTCCATGTGGCCAGAAGTAAACCACTCTTATAAAGATAAAAGGTCAACTCATTAAGAGAATATAACAATTGTAGTATATATGTGCTTAACATAGGAGCATCTGATTATATAAAGCAAATATTAACAAGAGTGAAAGGAGAAATAGACAGCAATATAATAATAGTAGTGTATTTCTGTATCATACTTATATCAGAAGACAGATCATCTGAAAAGAAAATAAATGATACACTGGACTTGAATAACACTACAGAGCAAATGGACCTAACAGACATATACAGGAAATATTCCATCCAATAGTTGCAGAATACACCTTCTTCTCAAGTGCACACAGAACACTCTCCAGGATAGTTACAAAACAAGTTAATAAAAACTTTAAAAAGAATTCATACAAAATTTTTTTTCCAACCACAATGGTATGAATCTAGAAATGAATAATAGGAAGAATGCTGGAAAGTCACAAATATATGGAAATTGAACACACTTTTAAACAATGGGTCAAAGAAGAAATAATAAAGAAAATAGAATTCTAAGGAAGAGTTTATACTTATAAATGCCTAAATCACAAAAAAAGAAAGATATACAATTAAACTTTATAGGTCAAAGAACTAGAAAAAGAAGAAAAAAACCTAAGCCCAAAGTTAGCAGCAGTAAATAATAAAAATCAGCAGAAATATATCAAACAGGGACTAGAAAAACTTTAGGGACGCCTGGGTGGTTCAGTTGGTTAAGCATCTGCCTTTGGCTCAGGCCATGATCCCGGGGTCCTGGGGTCAAGCCCCATGTTGGGCTCCACACTCAGTGGGGAGTCTGCTTGTCCCTCTGCCTCCCCTGGTTCCCCCCTTCCCTGCTCGTGCTCTTTCTCAAATAAATAAAGTCTTAAACATTTTTTTTTTAAAAAGGTCAATAGGGGGCGGAGCAAGTTGGTGGAGGAGTAGGAGACCTGGATTTTGTCTGGTCTCAGGAATTCAGCTGGATAGGGATCAAACCATTCTGAACACATACGAACTCAACAGGAGATCGAAGAAGAGAGTAGCAACAACTCTCTGAACAGAGAAGTGACCACTTATTGGAAGCTGAGACGTGCGGAGAAGTGAATCCGAGGCGATATTCGGGAGGATAGACGGTGGGGGAGGGGGCCTCCGTCGGCCGCTTCTGGCAAGTGCTAGAGCCACGGAGCACAAAATGGGACCATTTAGAAGCCAGCTCCGCGGAGGGACGTCGCTCCAGTGGCTAAGCGGGGGGTGGAACCCTCGCGGGACAGTGTGGTCTCAGGACCCTCGGGGTCACAGAAAGAACGGGGGTGCCTGAGTGTGGCAGAGCTCCCAGGGATCGGAGCGGGGAAGCCGGCTGCAGAGACGGAGCCGAGGCGCGGGCTCTCAGCTCGGGGTGGCCATAAACTGTGATCCGCGGCCCAGTCGGGCCACTGCTCCTCCAGCAGGGACCCGACAAGCAGCAGAGCCGGGGAGACTCCCCTTCCTCTCCCGGGAGGAGCGGCGCGGGAGCGCACCGCAGGGATCTGCTGGGTTTGGAGACTCCACACGGGGTCGGCTGCCAGAGATAGAAACGCTCGGTCACAGGCCGGGTGAGCGCGGAGTGCAGCCAGAGACCGGGGACACGGGAGTGACTGCTTTTCTCTGGGGGCGCACTGAGGAGCGGGGCCCCAAGTTCTCAGCTCCTCCGGGCGGAGATTGGGAGGCCACCATTTTCACGCTCATCCTCCAAAGCTCTATGGAAAGCTTGAAGGGAACAAAACTCCTGAGAGCAAACTGGAGCAGCTTGCTTAGCCCGGACCGACAAGGGCGGGGCAATTCCGCCTCCGGCAAAGAGATTTGGGAACCACGGCAACAGGCCCCTCCCCCAGAAGATCAGCACGAACAGCCAGTCAAGACCAAGTTTACCGATCAAAGAGAACGGGAGAAGTCCAGCGCTAGGGGAATACTGCACATAGAATTCATGGCTTTTTTACCATGATTCATTAGTTTTTCAAAGTTAATTTTTTTAACTGTTTTTTTTTTAATTTTTCTTTTTCCCATATTCAACCAACATCTTATCAATCCCTTTTTTAAAAAAAACATTTTTTATTTTTAATTTTTAGAGTCATATTCTATCCCTTCGTAGTAGATACCCTTATTTTTGGTGCATATATATAAGTTCTTCTCTCTTTAAAATTTTGAGATACAGTTTCTTCTAACAGATCAAAATATACCCTAAATCACTAGTGTATGGCTTTGTTCTAGTCTCCTGCCTGATCACATTCTCTCCCTTTTTTTCCCTTTTTTTTAAACTTTTCTTTTTTCAAACAACTTATCTTATCAATTCCTTTTATGAAATCTTTTATAATTTTCATCTTTACAGTCATCTTCCATCCCTTCATTGTATCAACCCTTATTTTGTACATATATGTCTTTCTTTAAAATTTTAGGAGGCACTTTCTTCTAACAGACCAAAATACACCCAAAACCTAGTGTGTGGCACTGATCTATGCACTAGCCTGATCATATTTGATCATATTCTGGTTTTTTTTTGGTGTGTTCTGTTTTTGTTTGTTTTTATCTTTTTCTTTTTCTCTTTCTTTTTTCTTTCTTTCTCTTTCTTTTCCCCTGGTTTCAGGTCTTTTCTGATTTGTTTAGAGTATATTTGCTGGGGACGTTGTTAACCTGTTAGCATTTTGTTCTCTCATTCATCTATTCTCCTCTGGACAAAATGACAAGACGAAAAAAATCACCTCAGCAAAAAGAACAAGAGGTAGTACCGTCTGCCAGGGACCTACTCAATACGAACATTAGTATGATGTCGGACCTAGAGTTCAGAATCATGATTTTAAAGTTACTAGCTGGGCTTGAAAAAGCATGGAAGTTATTAGAGAAACCCTTCCTGGAGAAAAAAAAGAACTAAAATCTAACCAGATCGAAATAAAAAAGGCTATTAATGAAGTGCAATAAAAAATGGGGGCACTAACTGCTAGGATAAATGAGGCAGAAGAGAGAATCAGCAATATAGAAGACGAAATGATGGAAAATAAAGAAGCTGAGAAAAAGAGAGGAAACAACTACTGGATCACGAGGGCAGAATTCGAGAGATAAGCGAGACGATAAGACGAAACAACATTAGAATAACTGGGATCCCAGAAGAAGAAGAAACAGAGAGAGGGGCAGAAGGTATATTGGAGCAAATTATAGCAGAGAACTTCCCTAATGTGGGGAAGGAAACAGGCATCAAAATCCAGGAGGCACAGAGAACCCCTCTCAAAATCAATAACAATAGGTCAACACCCCGACATCTAATAGTAAAGCTTATGAGTCTCAGAGACAAAGAGAAAATCTTGAAAGCAGCTCGGGAGAAGAGATATGTAACCTACAATGGTAGAAGTATTATTTGGCAACAGGCCTATCCACAGAGACCTGGCAGGCCAGAAAGGACTGGCATGATATCTTCAGAGCACTAAATGAGAAAAATATGCAGCCAAGAATACTATATCCAGCTAGGCTCTCACTGAAAATTGAAGGAGAGATAAAAAGCTTCCAGGACAAACAAAAACTAAAGGAATTTGCAAACACGAAACCAGCCCTCCAAGAAATATTGAAAGGGGTCCTCTAAGCAAAGAGAGAGCCTAAAAGCAGCACAGATCAGAAAGGAACAGAGAAAATATACAGTAACAATCACCTTACAGGCAATACAATGGCACTAAATTCATAAATTCATACCTTTCAATAGTTACCCTGAATGTAAATGGGCTAAATGCCCCAATCAAAAGACACAGGCTATCAGATTGGATTAAAAAACAAGACCCATTGATATGCTGTCTGCAAGAGACTCATTTTAGACCCAAGGACACCCCCACATTGAAAGTGAGGGGTTGGAAAACCATTTACCAGGCTAATGGACACTAGAAGAAAGCTGGGGTGGCAATCCTTATATCAGACAAATTAGATTTAAAACAAAGACTGTAATAAGAGATGAAGAAGGACACTATATCCTACTTAAAGGGTCTATCCAACAAGAAGATCTAACAATTGTAAATGTCTATGCCCCGAACATGGGAGCAGCCAATTATATAAGGCAATTAATAACAAAAGCAAAGAAACACATTGACAACAATACAATAATAGTGGGGGACTTTAACACCCCCCTGACTGAAATGGACAGATCATCTAAGCAAAAGATCAACAAGGAAATAAAGACTTTAAATGACACACTGGACCAAATGGACTTCACAGACATATTCAGAACATTCCATCCCAAAGCAACGGAATACACATTCTTCTCTAGTGCCCATGGAACATTCTCCAGAATTGATCACATCCTAGGTCACAAATCAGGTCTCAACCGGTCCCAAAGGTTGGGATCATTCCCTGCATGTTTTCAGACCACAATGCTTTGAAACTAGAACTCAATCACAAGAGGAAAGTCGGAAAGAACTCAAAACATGGAGGCTAAAGAGCATCCTACTAAAGAATGAATGGGTCAACCAGGAAATTAAAGAAGAATTAAAAAAATTCATGGAAACCAATGAAAATGAAAACACAACTGTTCAAAATCTTTGGGATACAGCAAAGGCAGTCCTGAGAGGAAAGTATATAGCAATACAAGCCTTTCTCAAGAAACAAGAAAGGTCTCAAATACACAACCTAACCCTACACCTAAAGGAGCTGGAGAAAGAACAGCAAATAAAGCCTAAACCTAGCAGGAGAAGACAAATAATAAAGATCAGAGCAGAAATCAATGAACTAGAAACCAAAAGAACAGTAGAACAGATCAACGAAACTAGGAGCTGGTTCTTTGAAAGAATTCACAAGATTGATAAACCCCTGGCCAGACTTATCAAAAAGAAAAGAGAAATGACCCAAATCCACAAAATCATGAATGAAAGAGGAGAGATCACAACCAACACCAAAGAAATAGAAACAATTATAAGAACATATTATGAGCAACTCTATGCCAGCAAATTAGATAACCTGGAAGAAATGGGTGCATTCCTAGAGATGTATCAACTACCAAAATTGAACCAGGAAGAAATAGAAAACCTGAACAGACATATTGCCACTAAGGAAATTGAAGCAGTCATCAAAAATCTCCCAACAAACAAAAGCCCAGGGCCAGATGGCTTCCCAGGGGAATTCTATCAGACATTTAAAGAAGAATTAATTCCTATTCTCCTGAAACTGTTCCAAAATATAGAAATGGAGGGAAAACTTCCAAACTCATTTTATGAGGCCAGCATTACCTTGATCCCAAAACCAGACAAAGACCCCATCATAAAGGAGAATTACAGACCAATATCCTTGATGAACATGCATGCAAAAATTCTCACCAAAATACTAGCCAATAGGATCCAACAGTACATTAAAAGGATTATTCACCATGACCAAGTGGGATTTATTCCTGGGCTGCAAGGCTGGTTCAACATCCGCAAATCAATCAACGTGATACAATACATTAACAAAAGAAAGAACAAGAATCATATGATCCTCTCAATAGATGCAGAAAAAGCATTTGACAAAGTACAACATCCTTTCTTGATCAAAACTCTTCAGAGTATAGGGATAGAGGGTACATACCTCAATATCATAAAAGCCATCTATGAAAAACCTACAGCGAGTATCATTCTCAATGGGGAAAGGCTGAGAGCCTTTCCCCTAAGGTCAGGAACGCGGCAGGGATGTCCACTCTCACCACTGCTATTCAACATAGTATTAGAAGTCCTAGCCACAGCAATCAGACAACAAAAAGAAATCAAAGGCATCCAAATCGGCAAAGAGGAAGTCAAACTCTCACTCTTTGCACATGATGTGATATTGTATGTGAAAACCCAAAAGACTCCACCCCAAAACTGCTAGAACTCATACAGGAATTCAGTCAAGTGGCAGGATATAAAATCAATGCACAGAAATCAGTGGCATTCCTATACACCACCAAGACAGAAGAGAGACAAATCAAGGAGTCGATCCCATTTACAATTGCACCCAAAACCATAAGATACCTAGGAATAAATTTAACCAAAGAGGCAAAGGATCTGTACTCAGAAAACTATAAAATACTCATGAAAAAAATTGAAGAAGACACAAAGAAATGGAAAAACGTTCCATGCTCATGGATTCGAAGAACAAACATTGTGAAGATGTCAATGCTACCTAGAGCAATCTACACATTCAATGCAATCCCCATCAAAATACCATCCACTTTTTTCAAAAATATGGAAGAAATAATCGTAAAATTTGTATGGAACCAGAAGAGACCCCGAATAGCCAGAGGAATGTTGAAAAAGAAAAGCACAGCTGGCGGCATCACAATTCCGGACTTCCAGCTCTATTACAAAGCTGTCATCATCAATACAGTATGGTACTGGCACAAAAACAGACTCATAGATCATTGGAACAGAATAGAGAGCCCAGAAATGGACCCTCAACTCTATGGTCAAGTTATCTTTGACAAAGCAGGAAAGAATGGTCTCTTCAACAAATCGTGTTGGGAAAATTGGACAGCCACATGCAGAAGAGTGAAACTGGACCATTTCCTTACACCACACACAAAAATAGACTCCAAATGGTTGAAAGACCTAAATGTGAGACAGGAGTCCATCAAAATCCTAAAGGAGAACACAGGCAGCAACCTCTTTGACCTCAGCCACAGGAACTTCTTTCTAGAAACATCACCAAAGGCAAGGGAAGCAAGGGCAAAAATGTGAATTTTGGGGATTTCATCAAGATCAAAAGCTTTTGCACAGCAAAAGAAACAGTCCACAAAACCAAAAGACAACCGACAGAATGGGAGAAAATATTTGCAAATGACATATCAGATAAAGGGCTAGTATCCAAAATTTATAAAGAACTTATCAAACTCAACACCCAAAGAACAAATAATCCCATCAAGAAATGGGCAGAAAACATGAACAGACATTTTTCCAAAGAAGACATCCAAATGGCCAACAGACACATGAAAAAGTGCTCAACATCACTCTGCATCAGGGAAATCCAAATCAAAACCTCAATGAGATACCACCTCACACCTGTCAGAATGGCTGAAATTAACAAGTCAGGAAACGACAGATGTTGGTGGGGATGTGGAGAAAGGGGAACCCTCCTACACTGTTGGTGGGAATGCAAATTGGTGCAACCACTCTGGAAAACAGTATGGAGGTTCCTCAAACAGTTGAAAATAGAGCTACCATACAATCCAGCAATTGCACTACTGGGTATTTACCCCAAAGATACAAATGTAGGGATCCGAACGGTATGTGCACCCCGAAGTTTATAGCAGCAATGTCCACAATAGGCAAACTGTGGATAGAGCCAAGATGTCCATCAACAGATGAATGGTTAAAGAAGATGTGGTATATATACACAATGGACTATTATGCAGCCATCAAAAGGAATGAGATCTTGCCATTTGCAATGACATGGATGGAATTGGAGGGTGTTATGCTGAGGGAAATAAGTCAATCAGAGAAAGACATGTATCATATGACCTCACTGATATGAGAAATTCTTAATCTCAGGAAACAAACTGAGGGTTGCTGGAGTGGTCGGGAAGTGGGAGGGATGGGGTGGCTGGGTGATATACATTGGGGAGGGTATGTGCTATGGCGAGTGCTGTGAATTGTGCAAGACTGTTGAATCACAGATCTGTCCTTCTGAAACAAATAATGCAATATATGTTAAGAAAAAAGAAAAAGAAGAAGATAGCAGGAGGGGAAGAATGAAGGGGGGAAATCGGAGGGGGACACCAACCATGAGAGATGATAGACTCTGAAAAACAAACTGAGGTTTCTAGAGGGGAGGGGGGTGGGGGGATGGGTTAGCCTGGTGATGGGTATTAAAGAGGGCACATTCTGCATGAAGCACTGGGTGTTATGCACAAAGAATGAATCATAGAACACTACATTCAAAACTAATGATGTAATGTATGGTGATTAACGTAACAATAAAAAAAATTTAAAAAAATAAAATAAAAAGGTCAATAAAACTGAGCTTGTTCTAAAAAGATAAAACTGACAATTATTTAGCTAGACTAACCAAGAAAAAACAAGGACCCATATAAACAAAATTATAAATGAAAGAGGGCACATTACAATACCACAGCAACAAAAAGAATCATAGGAGACAACTATTAGCAATTAATAAGTAACAAATTCGATAACGTAGAAGAAATGGGTAAAGTCCTAGAATCATACAATCCAACAAGACTGAGTTATGAGAATGAAAATCTTAGTTGGCCAATAATGAGTGAGATTGAAGCAATAATCAAAATCCTCCCAACAAAGAAAAATATAAGACTAGATGGCTTCACCAGTGCATTCTACCAAACATTTAAAGAAAAAAGAATGCTAGCTGTTCACAAACTCTTCCAAAATCTGAAGATAAGGGAAGACTCCCAAACTCAATTTATGAGGTGAGCATTACCTTTATACCAAAACCAAAAGTTACAAATAGAAAGTCACAAATATATGGAAATTGAACATACTCATGAACAAACCATTGGTCAAAGAAGAAATAATAAAAGATGCTACCAGAAAAGAAAATTACAGGCCAATATCCATGATAAACACAGATGTAAAAACCCTCAACAAAATACTAGCAAACTGAATTCCAAGGCATAGTAAAACAACATACACCATGATCAAGGGGGAATTTATCCCTGGGATGTAAGGGTGGTTCAACACATGCAAATCAATAGATGCAATATAGTACATTAATAGAATGAAAGATAAAGCATACAATCATCTCAATAGAGGGAGAAAAAGCATTTGGCAAAATTCAACATCCTTTCATGACAAATGGCTCAATAAAGCAGATACAGAAGGAAAGTAACTCAACTTAATAAAGGCCATATTTGGCAAGCCCACAACTAACATCATACTTGATGGTGAAAAGCTGAATGATTTTCCTCTACGATGAGGTACAAGACAAGGGTGCCCACTTCTATTCAACATAGTACTGGAAGTCTTACCCAAAGCATTAAGGCAGGTAAAAGAAATAAAAGCCGTCCAAATCCAAAAGGAAGGAGTAAACTGTATGCAGATTATGTGATCTTAAATATAAAACCCTACAAAAAATTCCCCAAAAAACCTGTTAAAATGAATAAATGGATTTAGTACAGTTGCAGAACACAAAATCAACATGGAAGTAGCAGCTGTATTTCTACAGATATCAATTAACTACCAGAAAGAGAATTAAGAATACAGTGCTATTTACAATAGCATCAAAACCAAGAAAAGAGGACAAAATTTAACCTCGATGATAAAACATCTGTACGATGAAAACTATTAGACTTTGATGAAAGGAACTGAAGACACAAATAAATGAGAAAAGATTCTATGTTCATGGATTACAAGAATTAATACTGCTAAGATCTAAACTACCTAAAGCAATCTACAGATTTCGTATTTGTTACTCAAAGCCACAGTATTCAAAATACTGTGGTAATGGCAAAATGACAGATATATAGATCAATGGAGTAAACCAGAAATAAAGCCTCAACGTGTAAGGTGAAATGATTGTTGACAAGGGTGCCAAGAGCATTCAGTGGGGAGAGGACAGTCTTTTCAACAAATACTGTTGGGAAAACTGGATATCCACATGCAGAAGAATGAAGTTGGACCCTAACTTTACACCATATTTAAAAAATTAATTGATCAAAGATCTATACATAAGAGCTAAAATTTTAAAACTCTTTGAAGAAAACATAGGGGAAAGGCTTCATGACATTAGATTTGGCAATGATTTATTGAATATGCCAAAAGCACAGATAACAAAAGAAAAAAAATAAACTGAAATATGTGAAAGATTCTATCGACAGAATGAATAGACAGGCAAGCCACAAAACTGGGGAAATATCTGGAAACCATATATCCATCAGGAGAGTAATGTCCTGAATATATAAAGAACTTCTACAATTTAACAACAATAAAACAAACCACCTGATTTAAAAATGGGTAAAAAACTTCAATACACAGTCCTCCAAAGAAGATAGGCAAATGTCAATAAGGACAAGAAAAGATGTTCAATATCACTGATCATTAGGATTAGTATAGCTATTATCAGAGTAACAGAAAATAACATCAGGGAGACTGAAAAAAATCAAAACCCTTGTGTACTGCTAGTGGGAATGTAAAATGCTATGCAGATGCTATGGAAAACGGTGTAATGGTTTCTCAATACACTAAAAATTGAATTACCGTATGATGCAGAAATTCTACCTCCGGGTATGTACTCAAAAGAACTGAAAGCAGATCTTGAAGAATTATTCGTACATCCATGTTAACAGCAGCAATATCCACAATATTCAAATGGTAGATGCAATCCAAGTCCCCACGGACAGATAAATGGATAAACAAAATCTGGTATATACACACAATGGGATATTATTCAGCTTAAAAAATGAAGGAAATTCTTACAGTGATGAACCCTGAAGACATTCTGCTAAGTAAAATAAGTCAGTCACAAGGAGACAAATACTGCATGATTCCATGTATATGATGTACATACAGTAGTCAAATTGGTAAAGACAGAAAGCAAATTGGTGTTTGCCAGGTGCTGGAAGTAGGATAGATTGGGGAGTTAGTGTTTAATGGATATGGAATTTCAATTTGGGAAGATGAAGAAAGTTCTGGAGATGAATGGTGGTAAATGGTTGCACAACACTGTGAATGTATTGAATGCCACTGAAAAGATACTTCAAAAATAATTAAAATGGTAAATTTTATGTTATGCATACTTTTACCTTAGTAAAAAATTTTAAAAAGTTACCAACAAATGTCAAGAAGAAAACACTTCATAACTACCCAATCATGTTTTCTGAACTTATCAGTCAGAGTAGCTTTTGGACACTTCTTTGCAAGTCTTGCTTGGTAACTGTACACCATCTTTTATTTTTTTTTTTAAGATTTTATTTATTTATTCATGAGAGACAGAGACAGAGACAGAGAGAGGCAGAGGGAGAAGCAGGCTCCCAAGGAGCAGGGAGCCCGATGCGGGACCCGATCCCAGGAGTCTGGGATCATGACCTGAGCCGAAGGCAGACGCTTAACCATCTGAGCCACCCAGGCGCCCTGTACACCATCTTTTAGACTATGGGGCAGTTTCAGCTGAGATCCTGCAACCCAGGTAAACTGAGTCAGAAAGTTTCCTATCAACATCCTGGCATAAGCCTGCAACCCAACCTTTCCATTTCTTTTTTCTGTTCCTTCAAGAAGTTAGAATGTAGAAACATATTTCTCTATTCCAAAATACCTGGGCAAAACCATGAATAATATATTCTTTTATCAAACTATACATAAATGAAACTGAATGAAGTATAACCATATAAATCGATATGTATGAATGTTAGGTACGTAACACTGAATCAAAAAAAGCAGGATATATGGCCATTCTAATTAATCTCGAAATCAGCAGAACCAATTACTGTTTACAGATTCATAATTCATGCTATTTTTTAAAAGGCAAATCACTGACACACATACATGCACATGCACACACACACACACACACACACACACACGAGTGCACACCATTTGGAATAGTCAGTAGGGAAAGTATACCAGTGGATACACCGTCATGACCCATACTGTTACTCCTGTTAGGTGGTGGGTTCATAGATACACATTCCATTATACTCCACAACGTGGCATGTTTCCCACATTATCTCTTCATGTACAACATTTCAGTGTCTTAGAAAAAAGAGTCTGAACTACAACTCTGGTGCTGGGAATGGAAAGGATGAGACTGCGTGAAAGAATTACCCCTTTTCTTCTTCCTCAGAACTTGATTTGTCCATAACATGGCAGGGGGCCCCGGGGCCAGGTGCCATATTTGGGGCCCTAAAACCAACCATGAGCATGTTTTCCTCAGACTGGGAACTTTCTGAAATGGTGCTGAGGCCATTCCAAACAAACTAGGTATCCCAAACTCCACTTCTAAACATGGGAAAATCCCTCGCTTCGATAGGTGAATGAGTGCTGATCTGCAATAGTTCTTTGCTTGTGATCATCCCTGTAATCTAGAAACTGTACACTTCAACTTTTTGTGCCTCCACCACAACTGGTTTGAGCTGCATCCTTCCTTCCACCTTACGGAAATTAGCTTAGGCCACGTCAGCCCTTTGAACCTTGAGACAGTGAGATATTTTAGTGACTGAAAGACCCCAAGAGCTGATAGTCTTTCCTACACCTAGGAGGTTCCTTCATGTCATTTTTCTCATGTCAGAGATGATTTTAAATGAGCACTGGGTGTTATACATAAATAATGAATCACAGGACACTACATCAAAAACCAATGAAGTACTGTATGGTGACTAACATAACAAAAATAACTGATTAGATCACACATTTACAAGTTTTAAATTGCTGTTCTGTTTTTGTACTTTTTTTTTCAATTAGTTTCTATAGATGGCAAGTTATAAACTGGTTTCATTTAGTGTTACTAATATAAACTTTTCTTTTAAAGAGAAATGCATTTGTAAATCAAACTATGAGTTGCTTTAAGTAAAAAATCAAATAATGTAGTTAGCCTTTACATATGTTAAAGATTATAAAAAAACTGCAAGGAAGGCTTGGTCGAGAAACCCAGACTTCACCCAAATCCTTAGTGTCCCCAAATGTGCTCTGGCAACAGAACTCCCATTTGCTCCCACACATCTCAAGACGGTTGCTGTGGCCTGGAGCCTGTATCTGTGAACACCAGGGGGCGATATCTGGACTGTCCTGGAAAAGGGCCAAGGAGGGGAGCCCCAAGCTCAGAGCACTGCAAGGATTCCTCTCGCTCGGATGCCATCCCTCCTTCAGATCTCTCCCTTTCCCTTCGAGTTCCTGTCATCTCCACACTCCTGCCTCTTCTTTCCCCTAATTTTATCCGTAAGCATCTCTTGGGAGGTGTGCATTATCTGAACACAGAAGGGAACTGACATTGCTTTGTTTCCACCACATGCACCTTAATCCTTACCACAACCACGCAAGGTGGGAGCTGCTGTTACACTTCACAAACGAGGGAACGGAGACTCAGGGAGAGGAGATCACTGGCCCAGGAGGTAGCTAAGTCACGATTCCAACCTGGGACTACAGGTTTGCATGGACCCACTGAACTCCTGGTTCTCTATCGGGGTTCTAAGATCCAGGGAGGGCTGTTGTTTACACATACTCTCTGGAAGGTCTCAAAAAGCATTCTTGTATTAGCAAACACATGGCAGAGGTTTTGTGGGGCCAGGCGTGGGCAGGGGCAGGCCAAACTGGGCAAATATTCATGCAAATGGCCGGCCCTGGAAAACTTACAGGAAAACAGTCTGAAGTCTGTAACACAGAACAGCTATAGTTCTCTTGTGTACTGGATTTGCAATCAATGATTTCCTTTGCTCAGTATGTTCACATAAGGCTTTCCTGTGTGTGATCTCTGAGGTTTGACTTCAAGATCTAAGTTTTTCCACATTCTTTACACTCAGAGGGTTCCTTTCACTGTGTGAATCTCCTGAGGGTTTCTTAAGCCTGATTTATGACTTAGAGCTTTCCCACATTTATCCCATTAATACAGATCTTCCCCTTTATGAGTTTCCTGATGTCCTCTGAGGACTCATCTATAGGTGAAGGCTCTGCCATGCTCATTACATTCACAGAACTCCTGTATGAGTTCTCTGTAGTAACCTTAAGACAGATTTCTCACTAAAAGCTTTCTCACATTTGTCATATTTAGAGAGTTTTTCCCTTTTATGAGTTTCCTGATGTCCTCTGAGGATTGATTTATAGGTGAAGTCTCTGCCACACTCATTACATTCATAGGGTTTTCCCCCCCGCTGTGTGAGTTCTCTGGTGTAACCTTAAGCTAGATTTCTTGCTAAAAGCTTTCGCACATTCATTACACTCCTAGGGTTTCTCTCCTGTGTGAATCCTTTGATGTACTCTTAGGCCTGACTTTGCAGTGAAAGCCTTTCCACATTCATTACATTTGTATGGTTTCTCCCCTGTGTGAGTTCCCTGGTGCATTCCTATGCTTGACTTCTGGTTGAAGGCTTTTCCACATTCCTTACAGTCATAGGACTTCGCCCTTGTGTAAATTGTCTGGTGTTTTTTGAGGGTTGAATTCTGGGCAAAGGTTTTCCCATATTCATTACATTCATAAGGCTTTTCCCCTTTGTGAATGGTCTGATGTGTTTTGAGAGCTGACTGCTGGACAAATGTTTTTCCACATTCACTACATTCATAGGGTTTCTCCCCTGTATGAGTTCTCTGATGTACTCTCAGGCCTAACCTCCAGCTGAAAGTTTTCCCACATTCAACACACTCATAAGGTCTCTCCCTTGTGTGAGTTATCTCATGTTTCCGTAGGCCTGACTTGTGGCTGAAATCCTTCCCACATTCGTTACATTTGTAAGGTTTCGCCCCTGTGTGAATTCTCTGGTGAATAAGGAGGTACAATTTTTTACGAAAGGATATTCCACATTCACTATAGTCATAGGGTTTCAACCTTGTGTGAGTCCTCTGACATACACTGCAGGCTGACTGGTGGCTGAGGGTTCCCCTGCATATATTATGATCACAGAATTTCTCTGTTGTGTGAGTTGAATTATGGCTGAAGTTTTGTCCACATTCAAAGGGTGTCACGTCTGCATGATTTCCCTGGTTTACTCTTAAGTGTGACTCCTGGTTGAAACTTTGCCCTCCTGTGTCAGTTCTCTGAAAATGAGCAAATGAAACTTGCCATAAATGTCTGTCTGATTTCTTGGTTCTTCTCTACAAGGTTATCATATTGGCAATCTTCTAAAAATGAGAAAATTAAAAATATCTTATGAACCTTAAGATCCATTTCTTATGGGAAGGAGCCCATATATGTATAGTCTGTTATGTATTTTGACTCTTTGGTTCTAGTCCTATCACACAAGATTGATTAATTTGAAGGATATATCCCCTATATTGCTTTCATTTGAAAAGAAATTGCTGGAGTGGAAAAAAAAAGAAAACAAACCGGCAATGAATACATATGTACATGTGACATTTAAAAAATGTGATTTTTCAAAATTACATAGAAAGGAAGTACAGGAAAGGTACAATGAGTTCGGGAACTGGAAACATCTAAGAATAAGATAAATTCAACAAAGATTACGGGAAGTATGGACAGGACTGTCAGTGAGTAAGGCTTTCAAGGTATACATGAGAGGGTAGGATCAGGGATGAATATCCAGGTCTATGTTCTTACACCGCCAAATACAGACTACAGCGCAGGAAACTCATTAGTCTCCATGATTCTATTTGAAGTTTCTTTCTTTCCTTTTCCCCTCTAGTTTACACATCAACACCAAATGCATTTATAATAGCACAATTTCCTTCCAATTGAAAAAACAGGCCTATACCTCAAACTCAAACTCTCCTGGTTGTTATTCACAGGAAATGAAATGCACTAACGAGAAGAGCCATCTCTCAGTCTTGGCTGAGTTCCCTGCTCTATGTTAGCTCTGGGGCCTTGGTATATTGTATCAGGGTTGTTCAATAACGATACTTTCCTGACCATCACATTATAAGTTTTCTATCATGCTTACTCTCTCGCAACAAATCCATCCCCAAGTAATCCATAAGTCAGCATTCCATCTACGGGTCAATGTACATAGTTTCTACTGGCTTCTAGAACCTTAAGGACTATGTTTCATCCTGCTTCTAGAAACTTTAGATATTTTTTATATTCATTTAACATAAAAGCCTTTGCTTTTACCTTTGGTATGCTTAACTGCTATTACGCAGTGGCTACCCACATTCCAGCAACAATTTCAGGCCTATGCTGGAAATTTAACATGGTCCCTAAAACCACTGCCCCAGGTTCCATCAGATAAGAGTCATCTGGAAAACAATGTTTTACACCAATTCAGGAACATTAGCTGTTCAAGCTAGCATTACAGAAGTCCACCATATTTTTGGGGTGTAGTCTGGCTAGACTACTTGACACCCCTTAAATGAGTCATTCCAAAAAAATCTTGCCCTATATTATTTCTTTTTTTAGCTCAAATTCTACATAATCTTCAGGGCAAGACTATTTCCTCAAGTTAAAAAAAATGCCTTCTTATATCTCTCCATGAATTTAAGCACCATTTACTTTAAATCTGAAAGCAATTAAGCCTATTCCATTCATATGAACAATGGATACATGAAGAGCAGTTACATATATGGGGACACAATTTTTTCAAGTAAATTACTATCACTGCAATCACAGTGCATTTTAAAATTGATGACATCACATCCATTTTCTCTTTCCTAGCCAGATCTATTTTATCTTTTAACTGATGGTATTTTAAATGCTATGAAATATATTTTGTGCAGTTTTGCTTTCCTTTATCTAAAATAGAACACAGATTCTCTAATTTTCCTTGCACCCCTCCAGGATACAGAGAAGGGTCCTTGAAATACAGTGTGCCTGGAGCTACCTAGGCCTCTCTGTGACACATCAGCTCAGACATACTGCCAATGTATACCGGTTAACTCACAAGTCACAGAAATCTGACTAGGGCATTTGCATTCAATATGGAATACCTTTCCCCTAAAAAGCATTAGTGTCAATCTCAATGTAATTACAAAATATCATATATTACATTCCAGACTAGGAAAAGTAAGAAAGAATATTCTTCTTGGTAGAACACACACACACACATACACACACATTTAGTTTTTACTGTGTCCAAGTATTATTAATACAATATCTTCCTTTATGTAGATTTTTGGAATGTGCTTCTTCACGCCAGGTTTCTTAGATCCAACCACATTACAGCTATATAATTGTCCACTGTCTGAAGATACCTTTAAGTTTTTTCATAAATAAATATGGAAGTTATTTCTAGGTTTGTACTTTTTTAAAAGCCTTGATGCCATGGAAAGTCTGATTCATGTCTTCTGCTGAACATACTCAAGTCTTTCCAGAGAATAAACCTGGAATGGATAGCTGTCACAGGGAATGTGCATGCTCAACTTTATGAATACGCTAAAACTTTTCCCAGTAATTGTGCCAATTTACACCACTGCCTGCCTTGTGGACATTTCTCTTGCATTATCTCTTAATTATTCCTGGTACTAATGGAATGAGTCCAAAATCATTGTACTGTGGTCTGAATTTGCATTCCTGAGACTGCCATTAATGTTACATATTTTTCATGTTTATTAGCCATTTTTACACCCTGTTTGTCCTTTCTTTCTAATGAATTGTCTGACTTTATATTCGCAATTCTTAGAAATTAAATAACGTAAGTCTATTTGAATGCCAAATTACATACCAGGAGATGAGCCAGTGAGCAAAACAGTAAAAAAAAAAAACCCTTCTTGGAAAGCAATTGCTCCAGTAGAAACAGGCAGACAGTAAACAAAACATAATACATACTTGATATACGGTGTATTAGGAAATGAGTGCTTTGAAGGAAAAAAAGGGGGAGAAATGGACTGCCTGAGTTCACTGTCATGGGCAGCCATACTGACGAGACATGTAAGATCTGGATTCTTTATTTATTGAGGCAAACCCTCTGTGACAGATATTCGTAGCAAGTATTATCTCCCATTGTTTATCTTGTAACCATCAAACTCTGAAACCACAAAATTCTTCTGTGCAGTTTAAAATATGACATAGAATGAACACCTTTGGAGTCACCATCCACATCCAAGAGCAGAGCAGGACCACATCAGGGAAGACCCACATATTGTTTCTGGAGCAAGACTTTCTTCATGCTTACACATCATATCGCTTGTAAAATTCACATCAGTACCTTCCTGACTTTTCTTTAGAGTTTGCAGACTCTGCATACGTCCCTAAAAATATACAATTTAACTTTACCAGCTGCTTTATAAAAATTGAATCCTATAGCTTGCTATAATCATTTTTGTTTTGCTCTTTTGTGCAATATTGTGTGCAAGATTCCCCCATGATTTGGCTATAGTTTATAAGTTAGTACATTATCTCTGATGTGTAACACTCCATCAAATAAATGTAATTTACTTTTGCACTCATCTGTTGATGGGCGTTTGGCTTGTTTACACTTACCATATGAAGCCCACCATTTTCTTTCTTTTTTTTTTATTTTTATGTTATGTTAATCACCTTACATTACATCATTAGTTTTGGATGTAGTGTTCCATGATTCATTGTTTGCGTATAACACCCAGTGTTCCATACAGTGCATGTCCTCCTTAATACCCATCACCGGGATAACCCATCCCCCCGCCCCCTCCCCTCTAGAACCCTCAGTTTGTTTTTCAGAGTCCATCGTCTCTCATGGTTCATCTCCTCCTCTGACTTACTCCCCTTCATTCTTCCCCTCCTGCTATCTTCTTCTTTTTCTTTTTTCTTAACATATGTTGCATTATTTGTTTCAGAAGTACAGATCTGTGCTTCAACAGTCTTGCACAATTCAAAGCACTCGCCATAGCACATACCCTCCCCAATGTCTATCACCCAGCCACCCCATCCGTCCCACCCCCCACCACTCCAGGAACACTCAGTTTGTTTCCTGAGATTAAGAATTCCTCATATCAGTGAGGTCATATGATACATGTCTTTCTCTGATTGACTTAGTTCACTCAGCATAACACCCTCCAGTTCCATCGATTTCGTTGCAAATGGCAAGATCTCATTCCTTTTGATGGCTGCATAATATTCCATCGTGTATATATACCACTTCTTCTTTATCCATTCATCTGTCGATGGACATCTTGGCTCTTTCCACAGTTTGGCTATTGTGGACATTGCTGCTATAAACATCGGGGTGCACGTACCCCTTCGGATCCCTACATTTGTATCTTTGTGGTAAATACCCAGTAGTGCAATTGCTGGATCGTGTGGTAGCTCTATTTGCAACTGTTTGAGGAACCTCCATACTGTTTTCCAGAGTGGTTGCACCAGCTTGCATTCCCACCAACAGTGTAGGAGGGTTTCCCTTTCTCCACATGCCCGCCAACATCTGTCGTTTCCTGACTTGTTAATTCTAGCCACTCTGGTGTGAGGTGGTATCTCATTGAGGTTTTGATTTGGATTTCCCT
>NW_027397090.1:16058177-16118973 GCF_003265705.2 Callorhinus ursinus
TCTGGTGTGAGGTGGTATCTCATTGAGGTTTTGATTTGGATTTCCCTGATGCCGAGCGATGTTGAGCACTTTTTCATGTGTCTGTTGGCCATTTGGATGTCTTCTTTGGAAAAATGTCTGTTCATGTTTTCTGCCCATTTCTTGATGGGATTATTTGTTCTTTGGGCGTTGAGTTTGATAAGTTCTTTATAGATTTTGGATACTAGCCCTTTATCTGATATGTCATTTGCAAATATTTTCTCCCATTCTGTCGGTTGTCTTTTGGTTTTGTGGACTGTTTCTTTCGCTGTGCAAAAGCTTTTGATCTTGATGAAATCCCAATAGTTCATTTTTGCCCTTGCTTCCCTTGCCTTTGGTGATGTTTCTAGAAAGAAGTTGCTGCGGCTGAGGTCGAAGACGTCGCTGCCTGTGTTCTCCTTTAGGATTTTGATGGACTCCTGTCTCACGTTTAGGCCTTTCAACCATTTGGAGTCTATTTTTGTGTCTGGTGTAAGGAAATGGTCTAGTTTCATTCTTCTGCATGTGGCTGTCCAATTTTCCCAACACCATTTGTTGAAGAGACTGTCTTTTTGCCATTAGACATTCTTTCCTGCTTTGTCAAAGATTAGTTGACCATAGGGTTGAGGGTCCATTTCTGGGCTCTCTATTCTGTTCCATTGATCTATGTGTCTGTTTTTGTGCCAGTACCATACTGTCTTGATGATGACAGCTTCGTAATAGAGCTGGAAGTCCGGAATTGTGATGCCGCCAGCTTTGCTTTTCTTTTTCAATATTCCTCTGGCTATTTGGGGTCTCTTCTGGTTCCATACAAATTTTAGGATTATTTGTTCCATTTCTTTGAAAAAAGTGGATGGTATTTTGGTGGGGATTGCAGTGAATGTGTAGATTGCTCTAGGTAGCATTGACATCTTCACAATGTTAGTTCTTCGAATCCATGAGCATGGAACGTTTTTCCATTTCTTTGTGTCTTCTTCAATTTCTTTCATGAGTATTTTATAGTTTTCTGAGTATAGATCCTTTGCCTCTTTGGTTAAATTTATTCCTAGGTATCTTATGGTTTTGGGTGCAATTGTAAATGGGATCAACTCCTTGATTTGTCTCTCTTCTGTCTTGCTGTTGGTGTATAGGAATGCCACTGATTTCTGTGCATTGATTTTATATCCTGCCACTTGACTGAATTCCTGTATGAGTTCTAGCAGTTTTGGGGTGGAGTCTTTTGGGTTTTCCACATACAGTATCACATCATCTGCAAAGAGTGAGAGTTTGACTTCCTCTTTGCCGATTTGGATGCCTTTGATTTCTTTCTGTTGTCTTATTGCTGTGGCTAGGACTTCTAATACTATGTTGAATAGCAGTGGTGAGAGTGGACATCTCTGCCACGTTCCTGACCTTAGGGGAAAAGCTCTCAGCTTTTCCCCATTGAGAATGATATTGGCTGGAGGTTTTTCATAGATGGCTTTTATGATATTGAGGTATGTACCCTCTATCCCTATACTGTGAAGAGTTTTATCAAGAAAGGATGCTGTACTTTGTCAAATGCTTTTTCTGCATCTATTGAGAGGATCATAGGATTCTTGTTCTTTCTTTTGTTAATGTATTGTATCACGTTGATTGATTTGCGGATGTTGAACCAGCCTTGCAGCCCAGGGATAAATCCCACTTGGTCGTGGTGAATAATCCTTTTAATGTACTGTTGGATCCTATTGGCTAGTATTTTGGTGAGAATTTTTGCATCCATGCTCATCAAGGATATTGGTCTGTAATTCTCCTTTTTGATGGGGTCTTTGGTTTTGGGATCAAGGTAATGCTGGCCTCATAAAATGAGTTTGGAAGTTTTCCTTCCATTTCTATATTTTGGAAGTTTCAGGAAAATAGGTATTAATTCTTCTTTAAATGTTTGATAGAATTCCCCTGGGAAGCCATCTGGCCCTGGGCTTTTGTTTGTTGGAAGATTTTTGATGACTGCTTCATTTTCCTTAGTGGTTATAGGTCTGTTCAGGTTTTCTATTTCTTCCTGGGTCACTTTTGGTAGTTGACACATCTCTAGGAATGCATCCATTTCTTCCAGGTTATCTAATTTGCTGGCATAGAGTTGCTCATAATATGTTCTTATAATTGTTTGTATTTCTTTGGTGTTGGTTGTGATCTCTCCTCTTTCATTCATGATTTTGTTGATTTGGGTCACTTCTCTTTTCTTTTTGATAAGACTGGCCAGGGGTTTATCAATCCTGTGAATTCTTTCAAAGAACCAGCTCCTAGGTTCGTTGATCTGTTCTACTGTTCTTTTGGTTTCTATTTCATTGATTTCTGCTCTGATCTTGATTATTTCTCTTCTCCTGTTGGGTTTAGGCTTTCTTTGCTGTTCTTTCTTCAGCTTCTTTAGGTGTAGGGTTAGGTTGTGTATTTGAGACCTTTCTTGTTTCTTGAGAAAGGCTTGTATTGCTATATACTTTCCTCTCAGGACTTTAACGCAGTCAAATTTATCAAATTTTTCCTACATGGCTAAGTGATTTTGGTCTTATGTTTTTCTCGACCCACAGTGAGAAAGATTCTCTCCTATATGATTTTCTAAAATATTTTGTTTCACCCTATACAATTCCACCCCAAATTGATTTCTGCTATATGTATAAAGTAGGGGTACAAGAAGTCAAGTGTTTAAAATGTGTTTATTCCTGGGCTATCATATTTCAATGACTTGTTTAATTATAGTTACATGAGTACAATTAAATATATTGACAAGAGTTTCATTCAGGCAGAGAAAGTTCCATAACATTGTTTCTCAAAGATGTTTTAAATTATTACTGGGCCTTTGTTATTCCTATATAAATTTTATTTTTACTTATGTATGTATGTATTTATTTTATTTCCATATACATTTTAGAATCAGCTTGCCAAGTTTTAGAAAAACAAACAGAAACGAAATGAGATCACTTGGTATTATACTGCATCTTTACATATACTAAGAGTATTATTGAGAGTTTTAAAATTGTTTACCCAATCTGTGAACACGGAATTCTCTCTCTAATTAAAGTCTATTCAATATCGCTCATAGTTTTTCAAGTTTCTGTCTACCTGTCTTACACATATTTCTAAATGTTCACCCTACTCTATTGCTAGGTATGTCGGCATAGTTACTTCTTCGAAAGGACTGAGAAACACCTTTTGGCTAGTTATTATGTACACCTCTGTACTTTTCCAACTCACCGGTTTCTACTTTTATCTTCATTAAATTATTTCTTCTGCTTTGCTTCGTCTTTTTTTTTTTTAATATTTATTTGAGAGAGAGCGAGCACAAGTGGGGATAGCGGCAGGCAGAGGGAGAAGCAGACTTCCCACTGACCAGGGAGACCCATACGGGACTCATCCCAGGACCCTGAGATCATGACCTGAGCCGAAGGCAGACGCTTAACCAACTGAGCCACTCAGGCACCCTGCTTAGTCTTTTTTTGTTTTTTAAAATAAGTATGTCAGAATACAAATTTTCCTATAAGCAGTGCTTTACCCAAAGCCCAGAGGTTCTGATACCATGCTTTTCATTGTTACAGTTTTCTGGATATACTGAAATTGCAGATCTCATGCCAACAGGTTCTTAAGTTCCAGAAGGAGGTTTCAATTTCCCTATATTGTTTGCAATTTCTAGTTTTGTTGAACTTTGGTTTTTCTGTTGTTTTGAAATTTAATGATGTTTCCTTTTTACCTAATGTTTTTTCATATTTTGTGACTCTTCCACTGGCAATTAAAGGGTTTATTCTTTGTTTTCAGAGTCTGAAAAACGTTTATAATTGTATCTTCGTTTCTTGTAAAATGTATTATTTCTATGTTCCACAGCCCCAGCTGTTTTGCAGTGGATCTGTAACAAATCAGAGGATACACTGTGGCTGCCATGTCTAATGTGTTTCATTATTATTACTATTATTTTTAGAGAGAGAGGTGCAGTACACCTGTGTGAGCATGAGTGGGGGAAGGGCAAAGAGAGAGGGAGAATCAGAGAATCTCACTCAGACTCTTCGCTAAGAGCAGAGCCCAACGCGGGGCTCAATCCCATGACTCAGAGATCATGCCCTGAGCTGAAATCAAGAGTCAGATGCTAAATGACTAGCCACCCAGGCACCTGTCTAATGTGTTTCAATATCACTTTATAGTTCTTAGTTTTGTTTTGTTTTGAGTGAATCTTGATAATCTCTTTAGAACACAGATATTAAAACTCTCATAGCTCCTTCTTTATTGTCTTCTTTAACATGATAAAAGTACCTTTTTCCTCATTTCATGGTTTTTAACCTGAATTCAGTCTTGACCAAAATTAAGATAAATGATCCCAGCATATGCTTTTTGTTTTGGCAAAGCATTTTACCATTTGTTAATATTAAACTTTCCAAATTATCCTTCAGGTCTATCTCTGATAAAATCTGATAATACATTCTCACAACAGTTGGCTTTAACCCATTTTCATTACTTGCTATGGCAGGTAGGTTTCTCTTACTTCATGTTGTACAGTATGCTTAACAAAACCTTTATAAAAAAAACACATTCAGTAATAGGCATGTTTGTTTTATTAAGGGAATTTTTCTTCTAATAATTATGAAGGGTGTATTTTGCCCCTCATGGTTATCTTTATAATCTTACGTAGTTCCTTAATCATCTATCTAGTAAGATAGTATCTAGTAATTCCCTAACACATAATCAATAATAACATTAGTTTCTTCTCTCTCTTCCCATTCATTAACCTCCAGTCTTATATGCTTTCATTTCTTAGCTTTTATCTTTTTTTTTTTTACTGTTCAGTATAACTCTATTACTTGATTTGTCAATTTTAAATGATATACACTTAGGCTCCCAGCTGTTAAAGATGAGAAAATGATCAAGACTGCATCCATCCCTTGTGTTAGACCTTCCCCTTCCATATACTACTGGATACGATATAGTCTTTCTCAACATCCACATGGATAGGGGCTCTATAAGAGAGTGTTGAAATTATTTCACAGTAGACATCTCTAACTGACCACTCTGGATCTAATTTACCCTGAATACTTTCTACCAGTACTTAATAACTCACCTGAGAATCTCCTGATTAGAAATTCTTTCTCTAACAAGCATGGATCTTTTGCTTGCTCCAACCTGAAGATCACTTCTGGTTTTGTATAGCAATACCCTGTAAATGGGAAATAATTTAAGACTTGGGCCTGCTGCATGGGCTTCTAGGATTCTGAACGTGAAAGAAGACACATTTTCAGGGACGGCACAACAAAGATGCTCATTTAAAGCTTTCTTTGCAGAGTTGACAACAAAAACATTTATTTTCTGATGCTCAAAAGTATTAAACTCCTTGAGCTAAATCACAAGCATACACAACACTGAACTCAACAGGGATCTACATGCTTTAGGCTTTACAAAGGGACTGCATGGGCTTTCCACTTTATGCCATGATGAAGCAGCAGCAGATGGCAGACACTGCAGGACCAGGATCCCAGGAAAAAGGAAAAATGGAGTTTCAGGCCACATAGCAGAACCAGAGCAGAACCTGGAGGTCTCAGTAAGTTGAGGAGACAGACCAGAAATTCGGCGATCAAGCGTAACTACCATCTGTGGTGTAAAATACTGGAGACAGAGATGACTGACAGAGACCCACTGGCATCTGCAGGAGGGTCGCTTGGAGTCTCTGGCTGAAGAAAAGAAACGATTTGAAATAGGCCAGAGTTTTCTATTATTAACAAAGTGTGCTCTCAAAAGGAATTACTGGACCAGAGCCTAACCTGCTGAGGGTTGATCAGAGCCTAGCCAAACTGGGGGAAAGGGAATATTGACTCCAGTTCTCTCTCATCTTCCACATGGGGAATGGGCTTCCATGTGCCACTGAGCCAGGCCCCAAGTGCCACAAGGTCAGAAGCTCCTTTGTTCGGGACGTCACTCTATGTCACTCTTCATCTCACTATGGATTCATATCCTTTAATAAAGGGGTAAACCTACAGGTTTCCCTGAGTTAATCAAACCTAAGGAGGTCGCCTTTGGAAGCTCCAATCTGTAGCCGGTTGGTCAGAAGCACAAGCAACAGCCTGGGGCTTGTGACTGGCGTGTGAAGTGAAGGGCGGCAGTGTGGTAGGACTGAGCCCTTAACCTCTGGAATCCAATGCTATCTCCAGGTAGATAGTATCAAAATTGAGTTAAATTCCCAGACACCCTATGGATGTCAGAAAATTGCTTGGTATTGTGTGGGAGGGAACTCCCCATATTGGAAATGGGTCCACAAACCCTAAAAGATGTCCCTCTAGCCATCCTGTCCCACCTTAGCTAGCTCTTTACACATCTTTTTTCAAGATTTTATTTATTTGTCAGAGAGGGCGAGAGAGTGCACGTGCACACACAAGCAGAGGGAGGGGCAGAGGGAGAAGCAGGCTCCCCGCTGAGCAGGGAGCCCAACGTGGGGCTCGAGCCCAGGACCCTGGGATCGTGACCTGAGCTGAAGGCAGACGCTTAACCAACTGAGCCACCCAGGCGCCCTGCTTTTTATACATCTTAAAAAATTTAAAAGCACTAGTGAAGTTCAGGGTCTAGGGGCACAGGCCCACGAAAAGACTAACCTAATTACAGGACTGTGAACATTTCTCTTGCCCTACAGCTAACCGTTAAATTACTAAAGCCCTGTCCCTGCAGATCTTTTTACCCAGCACATCACATTCACCTTACAACAAAAAATTACAAGACATGACAAAAGGCAAGAAACGCGGTTTGAAAGGATGGAACAAACACCAGAATCAGAGTTAGAGGGGGTAAGAATGCTGGAATTATCAGATTAGGATTTTTTTTTTAACTATGGTCAATATGCTATAGGCTTTTTAGAACAGTACATAATACACAAGTGGATAATGTAAGAGAAGAGTTAGAAAGTATAACAAAAAAGCAAAAAGAAATGCTAGAGATAAAAAAAAACACAAACAAATGAAGAATGCCTTTGATGAACACACCAGCAGACTACACACGGCTGAGGGAATCACTGCACTCGAGAATCTGACATTGAAATTTTCAGAATTGAAAAACAAAGAAAAAAGACTTTTGAAAAAAACCCAGAATATCCAAGAACGGTGGGGCAACTACAAAAATGTAACATACATATAGGAATACTAGAAAGAGGAGAAAGAGAGAGGGGAACATTCAAAGCAATATTTGAAGCTGAGAATTTCCTTCAAATTAATGTCAGACACAAAACCATAGATCTGGGAAGCACAGAGAATGCCAAGTACAACAAATGCAAAAAACAAAACTACACTTAGGAATATTGTATTCAAACTTCAGAATATCAAGTCAAGAAAAAACTTTTTTTCAAAGATTTATTTGGGGAGGGAGGGATCGAGGGAGGGGGAGAGACAGAAACTCAAGAAGACTCCATGCTCAGTGTGGAGCCTGACATAGGGCTAGATCCCATGACCCTTAGATCAGACCTGAGCCAAATCCAAGAGCTGGATGCTTAACCAACTGAGCCACCCAGGCAACCCCAAGAAAAAATCTTGAAAGAAGCCAAAGGAAAAAAAAAATCTTACCCAGAGAGGAGCAAAGGTAAGAATTAGATCCAGTTTTTCTTTCTCAGAAACCATGTAGTAAGAAGAGTGAAATAAAATATTTAGAGTATTGGGAGAAAAAAAATCCACCAATTTTGAATTCTGTACTTTGCAAAATTATCCTTCAAAAGTGAAGAAGAAATACTTTCTCAGAAAAATAGAAATTGAGGCAATTTGTTATTAGTAGACCTGTCTTGCAAGAAGTGTTAAAAGAAGTTCCTCATAAAAAAGGAAAATGGTACAGGGGCGCCTAGGTGGGTCAGTTGGTTAAACATCTGCCTTCAGCTCAGGTCATGATCCCGGGAACCTGGGTTCAAGCCTTGCATCAGGCTCTCTGTTCAATGGGGAGTCTGCTTCTCCCTCCCCCTCTGTGCTCACTTGCTTATTACTCTCTCTCTCTCAAATAAACAAATGAATACAATCTTTAAAATAAAAAAGGAAAATGGTATAGCTCAAACTCAGATCTACACAAAGAAAGGAAGAATGCTGGAGAATGTATAAGTGAGGGTAAAATAAAAGCTTTTATTTTTCTTACTCTGAATCAATGTAACAGAAAAAGTTTGCTCTAAATAATATATACTATTATGTATGCCTGTATGCATATAAGTAAAATTAATGACAGTTATGTTAAAACGAGTGGAAGAGAAGAATTAGGAATATTTTGTTAGGGTACCTACCTATACTACCTGAGAAACTGTAGAATGTGATTTGAAGCAGACTTGGATTACTTTTAAAACAAAAACAGAAACAAAGGACAAGGGCAAAAAATAGAAAACAGCAACAAACGTGGTAGGTATTGCTCCAACTACATAAAAAAATCACTTTGAATGTCAATGGTCTAAATATATTAATTAAAAGACAGATTGTCAAGATGAATCAAAAAACAAGACCCAAACAGATGTTGCCTTCAAGAAATCCACTTTAAATATACAGACACATATAGATTAAAAGTACAGAAGTGAATAAAGATACACTACACTAACACAAATCAAAAAAAAAAGGGAGCAGTTATATTAACTTTCAGAACAAGGAAATTTATCAAGGATAAAGAAAGGAATTATGTAATGATAAAGGGGTCAATTGTCCAAAAACATGCAACAATTTTAACGTGTATGTGCCAAATAATTGAATGTCAAAATACATAAGACAAACACTGACAGAACTGTAATGAGAAAATAGATAGATCTATTATTTATTTTAGTTGGGGATTTCAATACCCCTTTATCAAAAATGGATGGACCCACCAGGTAGAAAATCAACAGGGGCACAGCTGAATCCAAGAGCACCATCAATCAATTGGATATAAATGACACCTATAGACTACGTGATCCAACAACAGCAAATTACACACTCTTCTCAAGTTTATATGGAACATTCTCTAAGACAGACCACACTCTGGGCAATAAAGCACACCTTAACAAATATTTACAAAAATAGAAATCATACAATGTATGCTCTCAGACCATAATGGAATTCAACTAGAATTCAACGAAAAGACAGATGGAAAAAAAACCAAAGTACTCGGAAATTAAACACACACTTCTAAATAACACATGGCCAAAGAAGAAAATCTTAAGACAAATTAGGAAATATTTTCACTGAAATGAAAATACAGATTATTCAAAATCGTGGGATAAGTGAAAGCACTAATACTTAGAGGGAAATTTATAGCAGTGAATGCCTAAATTAAAAAGAAGAAAGATCTAAAATCAATAATCTCAGATTATATTATAGGAAACTAGAAAAAAGATATTAAATCCAAAGTAAAGAGAAGAAAATAAATTTAAAAATTAGAGCAGAAATCAATGAAATTGAAAACAGGAAATTAATGTATCAATTGATGAAACCAAAAGTTGAATCTTTGAAAAGATCAATATAATCAACAAGCCTCTAACCAGGCCAAATAAAAAGGACAGAGAAGATTATCTCCCTGTTTCATCAGAAATGAAAGAGGGGACATCACAACAGATCCTGTGGATATTAAAATATAAAAAAAGAATACTATCAACAACTCTATGCCCACAAATTCTATAATCTAGATGATTCCTTGAAAGACAGCATATGCCAAATCTCACACAAGAAGAAAATAGTACCAATAGGCCTATATGTATGAAAGAAATTCAATCAAGAAATAACCACCTTTCAAAACAGAAGTCATCATGCCCAGAAGGGTTCACCAGTGAATTCTACCAAACATTTAAGAAGGAAATTATACCAATTCTCTACAGTCTCTTCCAGAAGACAGAAGCAGAGGTAATACTCCCTAGCTCACTCTATGAGAACAGCATCCCCTAATACCCAAACCAGAAAAAGACAGTATAAGAAAAGATAACAAAGCAATAGTATCACTCATTAACATACATGCAAAAATCCTTAGCAAAATATGAGCAAATCAGGGGCCCCTGGGTGGTTCAGTCATCTCCCTCTGCCTGCTGCTCTGCCTGCTTGTGCGCCCTCCCTCTGTCAAATAAATAAATAAAATCTTTAAAAAAATATATAAAATTCACAGTGTATATAAAAAAATTACACATCATGACCAAGTGGTATTATCCTAGGTATGCAAGGTTGGTTCAACATTCAAAAATCAATTAATGTAATCTACCACATCAAGAAGGTAAAGAGGAAAAAAATTCACACAGTCATAGCAACAGATGCAGAAAAAGCATTTGATAAAATTCAACAATTCATGACAAACACTCTCAGTAAAATAGGAAAAAAGGGAACTTTCTCAACTTGATAAAAATATCTATCATAACTTATAGCCAACATCACACTTAACAGTGAGAAACTTGAAATTTTCCTGCTAAGAGCAGAAATAAGGCAAAATGTCTTTTCTCACCATTGTTTTTCGACATTATACTGGAAGTTTTAGTTAATATAATAAGACAACGGACATAAAGGGCATACAGATTGGGAAGAAAGAAAAAAAAAGTTTTTGCTCACAGACGACATGATCATTTATGCAGAAAATCCAAAGAGACAGACCAAAAGACTGGAACAAATAGGCAATTATAGCAGAATTGCAGGATATGAGATTAACATACAAAAAAATTAATTGCTTTCCTATATACCAGTAACGAACAAATGGAATTTAAAGTTAAAAACATAATGTCATTTACCTGGCATTCCCAAAATGAAATAATTAGGTATAAGTCTAACAAAATATGCGCAAGAACTATGAGAGAGAAATTCTGTAAAACTCTGATGAAAGGTAATAAAGAACTAAATAATGGAGAACTATTCCGTGTTCATGGTTCAGAAGACTAATATTGTCAAGATGTCCGTTCTTCACAATTTGATCTATAGATTCAATGCAATTCCAGTCAAAATCTCAGCAAGTTATGGATATCTACCAAGTGAACCTGCTTATATGGAGACGCAAAAGACGCAGGATACCCAACATAAAACTGAAGAAGAAAAAGGTCGGACTGACACTACCCAACTTTAAGACTTAGTATAACCTTATAGTAATCTCAACAGTGTGATGCGGGGAGCAGTGGGACAAAGAGATCAGCAGAACAATATTAAGAGCCCAAAACAGACCCACAAACACACAGTCAACTGATCTTTGACAGAGGCGCAAAGGCAATATAGTGAAGACAGTCTTTTCAAAACCTGGTGCTGGAACAACTGGATGCCCACATGCAAAAAAGTGAATCTAGACACAGACATGCATACAGCCTTCACAAAAGTTTATTCAAAATGAAAAGAAAATTTATTCGAGATGGATTAGACCCTAATGTAAAAGGAAAAGCTATAAAACTAGAAGGTAGCAGAGAAGAGACCCCAATTGACCTTGGGTGTGGTGATGGCTTTTTAGATACAACATCAAGGAACAATCTGCAAAAAAAGAAAAGGAAAGAAAAAAAAGAAAAAGAAGAAAAAGATAAATTGGACTTCATTACAATTAAGTATGTCTGGTCTGCAAAAGACAAGATTAACAGAGTAAGATAAGCCATAGATTGAGAGAAAAATACTTGCAAAAGATACACCTGATATGTGGCTATTATCCAAAATATACAAAGAACTCTTAAAACTCAACAGTAAGAGAATAAGCAACCCTATTTAAAAATGGGCAAAAGACCTTAATAGACCTCACCAAATAAGATACACAGATAGCAAATAAGCATATGAAAAGATGTTCAACATCCTATGTCATTAGGAAGTTGCAATTAAAAGAACAATGAGATCACCATCACACACCTATCAGAATGGCCAAAATCCAAAACACTGGCAACACCAAATGCTGGTACAGATGTGCAGCAACAAGAACTCTCAGATACTGCTGGTGGAAATGCAAAGCAAACAAGGTTTTCTATGATAAAAACTACTACATAACTAAGTACCAAGTGATAGTGAGCACACACAAGCTCTTCTAGAAAACAGAAGGACACATTTCATGAAGCAAGCTTTACTACACTATGAGAAAAGAAATCTCTTTAAAAAAAATATTTTACAAATATGTAACTTTTAAGAAAATGTTATTAAGTAAATCTAGCAATAGCTAAAAAGGATGACCAAGTGGGATTCATCCTAGGAATGCAAGGTTAAGATTCCAAAAGAAATAGAGTTCACAATATTAACTGAAAAAGAAAAATCATAAGATGATGTCACTATAAAGAAAGAGTTTGAAAAATTTAACACCTATTGATTAAATTAAAAACGAGGGAGGGGAACTTCCTTAATCCAATAAAGGACAGGTATGAAAAACCTAGAGGAACATAGTACTTTATGGGTTCCAGTCCAAGACAGTGCGGTAGGAAGATCCTGCTCACCTCCTCCTAAGGACACACTGAGTCTACAGCTACATATAGAACACTATCCTCTTAAAAAAAAAACACCTAACTGAGTGATGAATACAAATGGTGCAAAGAGAAGAAAACCACATCAAAGCAGGGAGGAGAGGCTGGGACACAATCTGGTCATAAACCCCACCACCACTTTGGTGACCCTCAAGTGTGAGGGAACTCAAAACCTAGAGCTTCTTCCTGTGAAGCAAATAGTTCAAATGCTACATGAGGAACTCTGACTTTTAAGATGTGCACCAGAGAGATGAGCCCTTGATACACAGAACTTTGAAAATCAATGGGGGATTGTGTCCTGAGACCCACAGATCTGGTGACCTGAGAAATGGCTCTTTAGAAAAGGCTCTTGTGCTTGGATTCATCCACCCCAGGGCCCAGCACAGAGGCAGTCGATGGCGCCCAGACTTCAAGTGAAGGAGGCTACTTATAGCAAGGCACTGTCCTGATGGACAGGCACCTAGTTGAGCACACACATCTAGGAGCCTGCTGTAACTTTCTGGGAATGGAGACTGATAGACACGACGTCTGCATTCTCCCTATACGGTGCTCCAGAGCACCAGCATCTCCCAGGATGGAACTTTTATAGGCATCTGGTGCCCTAATTTTTACAGCTGCCACACAGGGGATCCCTCCTGATCACATGGCTCTGCAGACCAGAGAAGCTTGCATTCCTGGTCCCATGGGGATGTAAGAACTGGTGCCACCCAGAAGGGAGCTCACACCATTGCTGGCCCACCAAACTGTGTGGCTGCTGCCTGGGTCACCTCACATCTCCGGGCCCAGGTGTGGTGCGGCTTAAACCCATGGGTCCCACAGGACTGTCACCACCAAAGATTTCTTAAACAGTCACCACCCCTAGGGCACAGCATGAGGCAACACACCCAGAGCTCAATCCTTCTGTGAAAGAGGCTTATTAGCTAATCATCACGGCTGTGACATGAGAGTCGGCTCTTCATGAAACACATATCCAAGGCTGACTCTACTCCCTTTCAGAAAGCTCGGGGGGGCAGACACGATCTCATGGCCCCTCTGCCATTCTCCAGAGTGTTTGTGTCTCCTAGTGGGGAGTTTTACATGCGTCCCATGGCATTCTTCAGAGATATGACAAACAATCCTAAAATTTGTATGAAGCCACAGAAGATGTCAAATAGCCTAAGCAATCTAGAGGAAGAAAAACGAAGCTGAAGGCATAACACTCCTTTTCTTGAAACTGTATCCCAAAGCTGTAGTAGTCAAAATAGTATGATATTGGCATAAAAACAGACTCACAGAGAAATGGAACAGAACAGAGATCCTAGAAATAAACCCACACATATTTGGTAATTAATTTAAGATAAAGCAGCCAGGAATATACAAAAGGAAAAGAACAGTCTCTTCAATATTATATTGGGTCTGAACTTTTATTTCCCCATCTGTGGCTCACCTTTGGGAAAATGGGACAGTCACATGCAAAAGAATGAAACCAAACCACAATCTTAACACCATACACAGAAATTAACACTAAATGGAATAAAGATTTAATGTAAGACCCAAAATCAAAAAACTCCTTGAAGAAAACATACTCAGTAAGCTGCCTGACATAGAGCTTGGTGAAGATTTTCTTTAATACGACACCAAAAGCGAAGGCAACAAAAACAGAAATAGAGTGGAATTATATCAAACTAAAAAATTTCTGCACAACAAAGGAAACCATCAGCAGAATGAAAAGGCCATGTACTGAATGGGAGAAGGTATCTGCAAATCATATATCTGATACAGGGTTAATATCCAAAATACATAAGGAACTCATACAACTCAATGGCAAAAAACTGAACAATCCAATTTAAAAATGGGCAGAAGATCTGAACAGATATTTTTCCAAGAAGACTTACAGATAACTAACAGACACATGAAAAGATGCTCAATATCATTAATCATCAGGGAAGTGTAAATCAAAACCACAATGAGATATCACTTCACACCTGTTAGAAGGGCTAGTATCAAAAAGATAAGAAATAATAAATGTTAGTGAGGATACTGAGAAAGGGAACATTTGTGCACTGTTGGTTGGAATGTAAATTAGTGCAGCCACTGGGGAAAATTGTATGGAGTTTCTCAAAAAATTGAAAATACAACTATCATATGATCTAGCAATTCCGCTCCTGGGTATTTATACGAAAAAAAACAAGAACACTAACTGAAAAACATACGTGCACCCCATTTTTCTTCGAGGAATTATTTTACAATAGTTAAGATATGAAAATAACCTGAGTGTCCATTGATGGATTAATGGTTAAAGAAATCATGATGTATATACACACCAGAATATTATTCAGCCAGAAAAACAAATGAAATCTTGCCACTTGAAACAAATGGCTGGATCTCGAGGGCATTATGCTAAGTAAAATTAGGCAATCAGAAAAAGACAAATACCATACAATCTCACATATATGTGGAATCTTAAAAACAAAACAAAACAAAATCCCGGCAAACAGAAAACCAAGTTCGTAGATACAAAGAACAGATTGGTGGTTGTCAGTGGTAGTGGATGGGGGTTGGGGAAAATGGGTGAAGGGAGTATTAAATATTTGAAAAATTAAAAAAAACTAAAGTGATTGGGGAACAAAAAAGAAAAGAAAGCATAATAAAAGAAAACTTTGTAAATGATCGAATGTTTTGCCCTTCAGATTAGGAACAAGACAAAGTTGTCCTCTCTCATCATTTATATTCAGTATACATTATATTGCAAGTCTTAACAAGTTTCATAAAGAGAAATAAGTAGCATAAAGACTGGAAAACATCTTTATTCACAGATGACATTGTTATATACATAACACATATCATGGATTTTCAAAACATGTACTACAAATAATGAGGTTGATAATATTAAGAAATATGACGTTAACACAAATAAATTACTTGTATTTTGACATTTTCCCCAAAATTAGTAATTGAAATTAAAGATATCACTTAAAACATTAAAATCATGAAAGCTATTGATATTTCTAATCATGAAGTGTAAAGTGTAAGTGTAAGATGAAAACAAATAATGGGAAGGAAAACTTAAAAAGCCAAATGAAAGGAGAGATCTATAGATTCAGGGCAATCCTGATCATAATCTCAGCAATTTTTAAGAAAAAAAAATGGTAAGTGCTTCTAAAATTTATGTGGAAAGGCAAAGAACAAGTAACTACTAATATAATTTTGAAAAAAAGTTAAGAGTTAGACTCACCTTAACTTATTTCAATAGTTAACACACAGGTATATTAACAAAAAGCGTGTGGTGTTACCATAAAGATAGACAGTAGGTTCAATGAAATATAATGTATTCCAGAAATAAATACGTGTACATATGGTCAACTTAATTTGGAAAAACTACCAAGGCAATTGAACAGGGGAAGGGTAATCTCTGCGGCAAACAGTGCTGTTGGAGTGGACCATGAGATGCACAAAAGTAGCACAATCGTACTTAACACCATATAGAAAACCTAAGTGGAAAACATAAAACTTAACATAGCAGAAAAAAATCTCACTGACCTTTTGTTAGGCAAAGGTGTCTTAAAAAGGAGGGAAAACAGCATAAGACATAGAAGAACACAAAATAGTATGACAAGATGAAAATCTTTTGTCTTTCAAGAGACACTGTTAAGAAAAAGGTGAGCCACAGATGGGGAAATAAAAGTTCAGAAAACATTTATCTTATAATGGTCACCTCTATTACATAAAGAATTCTTTCAACCCAGTTAAGACCCCCCCAAAAAGATAGAAAAAGATGTGAGTTAAAGATCTGAAGAGATACTTCACAAAAGATATGCAAATAGCCAAAATACACATGAAAAGATGCCCATCATCATTTTTCACCACAGAATTGTAAATTAAAATCCAGTAAGATATAACCTGACACCAACTGAAGTGGATGAAAGTATAATACCTAAGGTGTAGGTGAGAATGTGGCTCGTGCTGATGGGCATGAAAATAGCGTAGTCACTTCGGAAACATTTGGCAGTTACTTATAAAAAGTTACAAATACCTTCAGTGCAAGACCCAGGAAAACCGTTCCTATGTCTTTGCACAAGAGAAATGAAAATATGTCTGCACAAAAACTTGTATTGGAATGTCTGTAGAAGCCTTACTCATATAGGACCAAATCTGAAAATGACAGTATCTATTCAAAAGGATACTACTAGTATAAAGAATAAACTGATACACAAAACATGCATGAATCTTAAAATAATTATTTTCGGTGAAAGAAGTAAAGGAAAAAGAGTATGTGCTGTATGATTCCATTTGTATAAATCTCTAGAAAAGGCAAAACTATTACGACGGAGAGCAGATCAGTAGTTTAAGTGGTGAAAGCAGAAGGAGGGAAATGGCTGGAACAGGAAACAAAATATTTTAGGGTGATGGAAGTAGTCTATATCACAATGTGGGTGATGAAAATCAACTGAATACATTCCTCAAAACTTATCAAATTATATCTAGAGAACTGCTGCATCTAATTTTTGGTTAATTACACTCCAATAAAGTGATGAAAAAAAAGAATCAGGTTGCATTTGAGAGTCAGACACATAAGGTAAACACCCACAGAGACGAGGTGGCTGTAGATCTCCAGCATCACATCTCTGTACAGAGTCCACTGAGTGGGGCCTATTTTCTGCCATTCTTCCTGGGTGAACTCCACAGTCACATCCTTGAATGACATGGATGCCTGTAATAGCACATTTCTGTTCAATCTGAACAGGGGACATGGAAAATACCTTTGGAACTAATTCTATCATGTTTACTGCAGAGTTTAAAACAAAATGTTACAAAGGATGCCTGTCATAGCCTTAACTCTGTCTTCCATTTTGGGGATACATAATGAATACAAATATTCTCATGCCCTCATTCATTTGCAATTACTTATAAATTATATACATGCACCATCTGTTAACTTGATACTTATAATGTTTAGTGGGATTTTTTGTTTAGATAAAGTTACTAAAAAAAAGACCTTTCTAATATTTTATCCTATACCAATGTTTTGTCCTAAGCCTCTCTAGGGTATACAACACTCCCACTCAAAGTCTTCTGCTAGGGTAATGGGGAATCAATGAAGGGGCTAATGTAAGCCTTGCATATATCCATACATAACTACGTATTTATTTTAGAAGTGATCTAGGGGAAGAGTGGAGTGTTTTAAGCAGCAAAACAGAAGAGATCAATTTAAGAGCAACCCACCTATATTAAGGCAAAGCAATGGGAAAGAAACATAGGAAACTAATTCTCCAAGAGAAAGAAACACTGATTTCTTGGTCAGTTCCACAGAGAAGCAGCATAAACAAAGGGGCGGATGCTGATGCTATATACTGAAACTTGAAAAAGAGGTAAAGAGGGTTGGGTAGAGGATCACCTCTTGTTTATGTTGTACTCAAAATATGTGAGGACACAGAAAAGTTATCCACTGCAGAGCTGCTTACGTGATCTTGTAGCATATGAAATCTACAATAAAGATAAGAATTGTAATGGACATTAGTCACTAAGGTGATAACTGAAATCATAATACAGAATCTGCTGGCTCAGACAGGACATATAAATTGAGGGGGGAAAAGATACAAAACTGAATTTGAGAGAATACCAATATTTACCAGAAGAAGAATAAACCAAGAAGGCAGGGGAAAAGTTTATTATTGGTGGTAAGAGAAAATGGACAAAGGAGACTCAGAGAAATGACCAGGGTCAAATTCGGCAACACTTAGAATCATCAGGATGCCGGGGTGAACAAGTGGCAGAGCAATTCATCGAAGAAGAATGAGACAATATTGGAGATGCTCGATTTGTGTTTTGAGCAGACTATATGAAGAAGATCTACATCAGGCAGGAGAAATAATTCAGAAGCTATCAGTGTACATAAGGCAGTCAAAGGGAAAAGAGAGCTATTCTGGCATTTGATATTTAAAGACATCAAATTTAGAAATTTCATTTTCTAAGTGTTTCTTGATGACACAGATATAAATTTTTATCTGCACAAATTCCTAATTTTTCATACTGACCTTCTAGCATCATTAATTCTAACAGTTTACCTATAGATACATGTAGATTTTCTACATCAGCGATCATATCATCTATAAACACTGGGGAAATTATTTCTTGCTTTTCAACCTTTGAATTTTTTTTTTTTTTTGCCTTATTTCACTGGCTAAGACTTCCAACATTTTTCTTCCCAGGAAAAGTTTTCCTAGTGAATTATGAATTACAAATCTTTTTTAAAAGTTTTTGATAGATACAGCTTATAAAAATAAGGAAGATTCTTTCATTCCTAGAATACTAGAAATTTTAATATTCCTTTTAAAAAGATTTCATTTATTTGAGAGAAAGAGAGAGAGAGAGAGTGTGTGAGTGTGTGAGCAAGGGGACGAGCAGAGGGAGAAGAATAAGCAGACTCTATGCTGAGCATGGAGCCTGATGCAGGACTCGATCCCGTGACCCTGAGATCATGAGCTGACCCCAAATCAACAGTCATACGCTAAACTGACTGAGCCACCCAGTCGCTCTGGAAATTTTGATATTCTAAAATTTATTTCCTACATCCAATAGTATGATCATGCTTTCTCATAAAATTAATGAATTATGTTGATTTTTCAAATTGTTAATTCAAACTAGAATTTCAAATAAATGTATCTTCTTCATTATTTATTAACCATACACACATACAGCTTACTTATCTTGGCTTGAAAATTCATATGGAAAGCTAAAAAAGCATATATAGCCAAAAATGTTTAAGAACAATGATGTTGTATTTGTTGTACTTGATATTCAAACTTTGTCAAGTTTTAATAGATGTTGAGCTTGAATGACCATGGAGCAGAAGAGAAAGTTAAAAATGACTAAAATATAGGTGATTTTTGAAGGTGAAAAAGGATGGCATCTTTTATTTTTGGAAAAAATACAAAGTTTCAAAAATGTCATAGGGACAATTAAATAGGAGTGAGGGGTAAGGAAGTTAGATCTATACATCATACCATTGAACAAGGTAAAATTAGAATGGACCAAACATATAAATGTAAAAAATAAAATTAATCAAGTTCTAGAACACAACACGGAAAGTTTCTATTACAGTAAGACTGGGAAATGGAGGGTTCTGGTCAAGTTGGTGACATAGAAAGTTCCTGTCTCACCTCCTCCCACAGACACACCAAATCTACAGCTACACATGGAGCAGTTTCCTCAGAAAGAAATCAAGAGAACAGCTGAGCAACTCCTATATATTGAGTGAATAAGAAAATATCCACATCACAATGGATCTTGGTACACCCTCAGCTACTGGGAACCACTAAGAACAAAGGAAACAGGTTGGACCATCACAAAGATTTGAGAGACAACCAAGGGTATGGGCTGGGCTGAATGATAAGGTCCATCTTCCACACTAGGCCACTGTCAAGACTGGAAGAAGTGGCTGTTTTTTCTAATATGCACAAACCAACACAGAAAGAGAAGGAAAATGAAGAAACAGGAATATGGTCCAAATGAAAGAACAAGATAAAACCTCAAAGATGTCCTTAATGAAAAAAAGATTAGTTGACTGTTTTCTTTGCTGTGCAGAAGCTTTTTATCTTGATGAAGTCCCAAAAGTTTATTTTTGCTTTTGTTTCCCTTGCCTTTGGAGACCTGACTTGAAAGGAGTTGCTATGGCCGATGTCTAAGAGGTTACTGCCTATGCTCTCCTCAGGATTTTGACGGATTCCTGTCTCACATTGAGGCCTTTCATCCAATTTGAGCTTATCTTTGTGTGTGGTGTAAGAGAATGGTCCAGTTTCATTCTTCTGCATGTGGCTGTAAAATTTTCCCAGCACCATTTATTGAAGAGACTGTCTTTTTTCCATTGCATATTTTTTCCTGCTTTGTCAAAGATTAGTTGACCATAGAGTTGAGGGTCCATTTCTGGGCTCTCTATTTTTTTTTTTTTAAGATTATCTATTTATTTATTTGATAGAGAGAGACACAGTGAGAGAGGGGACACAAGTACGGGGAATGGCAGAGGGAGAAGCAGGCTTCCTGCTGAGCAGGGAGCCCGATGCAGGGCTCATTCCCAGGACCCTGGGATCATGACCTGAGCTTAAGGCAGACGCTTAACAACTGAGCCACCCAGGTGCCCCTGAGCTCTCTATTCTGTTCCATTGATCTATGTATCTGTTTTTGTGCCAATAAAATGCTGTCTTGGTGATCACGGCTTTGTAATAGGGCTTGAAATCAGGTGGCAACGTGATGCCCTCAGCTTTTTCTTTTTCAACATTCCTTTGGCAATTCAGAGTCTTTTCTGGTTCCATACGAATTTTAGGATTGTTTGTTCCAGCTCTTTGAAAAATGCCAATGGTATTTTAATTGGGACGGCATTGAAAGTGTAGATTGCTCTGGGCAGGATAGACATTTTTTTTTATTATTAACATATAATGTACTATGTGTTTTAGGGGTACAGGTCTGTGATTCATCAGTCTTACACAATTCACAGCGCTCACCATAGCACATACCCTCTCCAATGTCCATCACCCAGCCACCCCATCCCTCCCACCCCCCTCCCCCCCAGCAACCCTTAGTTTGTTTCCTGAGATTAAGGGTCTCTTATGGTTGTCTCCCTCTCTGATTTCGTCTTGTTTCATTTTTCCCTCCCTTCCCCTATGATTCTCTATCTTGTTTCTCAAATTCCTCATATCAGTGAGATCATATGATAACTGTCTTTCTCTGATAGACTTATTTCACTTAGCGTAATACCCTCTAGTTCCATCCACATCGTCGCAAATGGCAAGATTTCATTTTTTGATGGCTGCATAATATTCCATCATATATATACACCACATCTTCTTTATCCATTCATCTGTTGATGGACATCTAGGCTGTTTCCATAGTTTGGCTATTGTGGACAGTGCTGCTATAAACGTTGTGGTGCACATGCCCCTTCGGTTCACTACATTTGTATCTTTGGGGTAAATACCTAGTAGTGCAATTGCTGGGTCATAGGGTAGCTCTATTTTCAACTTTTTGAGGAACCTCCATACTGTTTTCCAGACTGGCTGCACCAGCTTGCATTTCCACAAACTTTCTCCACATAGGATAGACATTTTAACAATGTTTATTTTTCTGATCCATGAGCATGGGATGTTTTTCCATCTTTTTGTGTCTTCCTCAATTTCTTTCATAAGTGTTCTATAGTTTCTAGAGTATAGATCCTTTACCTCTTTGGTTAGGTTTATTCCTAGGTATCTTATGTTTTTTGTTGCTATTGCAAATGGAGTCGATTCCTTCATTTCTCTTTCTACAGTTACATTGTTAGTATATAGAAAAGCAACTAATTTCTGTGCATTGATTTTGTATCTTGCCACACTGCTGAATTGCACCGAATGGGAGAAGATATTTGCAAATGATATTACAGATAAAGGGCTGATATTCAAGATCTATAAAGAACTTCTCAAACTCAACACCCAAAAAACAAATAACCCAGTCAAAAAATGGGCAGAAGACATGAACAGACACTTCTCCAAAGAAGACATGCAAATGGCTAACAGACACATGAAAGAATGCTCAACACCACTAGCCATCAGGGAAATACAAATCAGAACCACAATGAGATATCACCTCAAACCAGTCAGAATGGCTAAAATTAACAAGTCAGGAAACAAAAGATGTTCACAAGGATGTGGAGAAAGGGGAACCCTCTTACACTGTTGGTGGGAATGCAAGCTGGTACAGTCACTCTGGAAAACAGTATGGAGCTTCCTCAAGATGTTAAAAATAGAGCTACCCTACGACCCAGCAATTGCACTACTGGGTATTTACCCCAAAGATACAGATGTAGTGAAAAGAAGGGGCACATGCACCCAGTGTTCATAGCAGTAATATCCACAATAGCCAAACAATGGAAGGAGATGCCCTTCAACAGACGAATGGATAAAGATTTGGTACATATACACAATGGAATATTATTCAGTCATCAGAAAGGATGAATACCCACCATTTGCATCAACATGGATGGAACTGGAGGGGATTATGCTAAGTGAAGTCAAGCAGAGAAAGACAATTATCATATGGTTTCACTCCTATGTGGAACATGAGCAATAGCTTGGAGGACCATAAGGGAAGGGAGGGAAATCTGAAGGGGGAGAAATCAGAGAAGGAGATGAACCATGAGAGACTATGGACCCTGAGAAACAAACTGAGGGTTTCAGAAGGGAGGAGCTGGCGGGGAGAGGTAAAAGGGTGATGGGCATTAAGGAGGGTACATGTTGTGATGAGTACTGGGTGTTACACACAACTAATTAATCACTGAACACTACATCAAAAACTAATGATGTATTACACAGTGGCTAACTGAACATAATAATAATTAAAAAAAGAAGATTAGTGAGGTACCTGATAGAGCTCAAAGTAATGGTCATTAGGATTCTCACTAAGGTCAGGAAAACAATGCATAAATAAAGTGAAAATTCCAAGCAAGAGATAGAAAATATGAGAAATTAACAGAAAAAGAGCTGAAGAATACAGTAACTGAACTAAAAACTTCAATAGAGGGGTTTAACAGTAGCCTAGATCAAGCAGAAGGATCAGTGAACTCAGTAACAGGGCAGTGGAATTCAACAATTAAGAAGCAGTACAGGAAAAAGAATGAAAAGGAACAAAAATAGCTTAAAGGAATTACAGGAAACCTTCAAGTAGACTATATTTGCATTATAGGGGGGTCCCAGAAGGAGAAGAAAACTGGAAAGGAGCAGAAAGCTTATTCAAAGAAATAATGTAATGGTAGTGGGTGAATCACTTATAAATCTACAACAAAGGTTAAAAGACGATAGTAATAACTATGACTATGCTAATTTGTTACTGATAAACAAAGTAAAAAGATGTAATGGTGACATCAAAAACATAATGTCGGGGTCAGAATAAGAATGCAGAGCTGAGGTATGCATTCAAAATTAATTGGTTATCAGCTTGAAACAGACTGTTATAAATGTAACATGTTTCACATAACCCTCATGGTAACCACAAGCAAAAACCTTTAGAAAACCAAAAGATAAATCAAAGCATACCACTACACCAAATCACCAAATCACAAGGATTGGACAAAGAGAAGAAAGGAACAAAGGAATTACCAAAAACCAGAAAACCAATGAACAAATGGCAACAGAAAGGACATAACTATAAATAATTATTTTAATATAAATGGACTAAATTCTCTAATCAAAAGAAAGTGACCAAATAGATTTTTTTTTTTTAAGGTTACAACTACGTGCCGCCTACAAAAGACTCACTTCAGCTTTAAGGACACATAGAATGAGAGTGAAGAGATGCAAAAAGATATTCCATGCCAATGGAATTAAAAAGCAAATAAGGATAGCTATACTTACAACAAACAAAACAAACTTTAAGACAAAGACTATAACAAGAAACAAAGAAGGCAATTATATAATGATAAGGGATCAATCCAACAACAGGATGTAACCTTTGTAAATATTTATGCCCAACATAGGAAGACCTAATATTATACAGAAATTAATAGATCTGAAGGTAGAAATAGACAGGGATAAAGTAATAGGTTGGGACTGCAATATACTACCTGCAACAATGGATAGATCATCCAGGAAGAAAATCAATAAGGAAGCATAAGACAAACTACATGTTATACCAAATGGAATTAACAGACATTTAGAAACATTCCATCTAAAAGCAGGAAAATACACATTCTTTTCGGGTGCACTTGGAAACATTCTCCAGGATACATCGTATGTTAGGCCACAAAACAAATCTTAATAAATTTAAGAAGACTGAAATCTAATCAAGCATCTTCTCTGACTACAATGGTATAAAAGTAGAAAAAAACTGCAATTACTCCACAGACAATGCACAAATATGTGGATATTAAACGACATGCTACCAACCAACCAATGGGTCAACGAAGAAATAAAATGAGAAATCAAAATATTTTTTGAGACAAATGAAAATGGAAATACAACATACTAAAACTTATGAGACATGGCAAAAGCTGTTTTAAGAGGGGAATTCATGGTGATAAATGCCTACATTAATAAACAAAGATTTCAAATAAGCAATCTTACTTTACACTTTAAGGTAATAAAAAAGACCAGAGTGGAAGTAAATGAAAGAGAAACTAAAAAGACAATAGAAAAGACCAAGGAAACTAAGAGCTAGTCTTTCCAAAGACAAACAAAATAGACAAACCTGTAGCTAGACTCACCAGGAAACTAAGAAAGAGGATGCAAATAAATAAACAAATTTAGAAATGAAAGAGGAGAGGGGTACCTAGGTGGCTCAGTCAGTTAAGTGTCAACTCTTGATTTTGGCTCAGGTCATGATATCAGGGTCCTAGGATGGAGCCCCACATCAGAATCTGTGCTTAGTGCGGAGTCTGCTTGAGGATTCTCTCTCTTCCTTGCCCTCTGCCCCTCCCCCCTGCTTACACACTCTCTCTCTAAAATAAATCAATAAATCTAAAAAAAAAAGAAACGAAAGAGGAGACATTACCACTGATAACACGAAATAATGCAAAGGTTCACAAGAGACTACTATAAACAATTATATACCAACAAACTGGATAATCTAGAAAATCTGAACAGACTGATTACTAGCAAGAAGACTGAATCAGTAATCAAAACCTCCCAATAAGCAAAAGCCCAGGACCAGATGGCTTCACTGCTGAATTCTACTAATCATTTAAGAAGAATACCAAACCATCTCAAACTCTTCCAAAAAATAACACGAGGAGGAAACACTGAAACTAATTTTATGAAGCCAGTATTCCTGATACCAAGACTGGACAAGGACACTCTAAGAAAATTACAGGCCAATATCCCTGATGAACACAGATGCAAAATTCTCCACAAAATTGGCAAACCTAGCTCTGTAATGCATTAAAAGGATCATATCCCATGATCAAGTGGAACTTATTTCAGGTATGCAAAGATGGCTCAACACCCACAAATCAATCCATGTGATACACCAGGGTAACAAAATGAATAAAAATCATATGATCATTTCAATAGATGCAGAAAAAGCACCTGACAAAATCCAATATCCATTCATGATAAAAACTCTCAACAAATTGGGTAGAAAGAGAATATACCTCAACATAATAAAGGTTATATATGACAAACCCATAGCTAACATCATACTCAATGAGGGAAAGTTGAAAACTTTGCCTCTGAGATCAGGAACAAAGCAAGGATGTCCCCTCTTGACATTTTTATTCAACATAGTACTGGAAGTCCTAGCAGAGCAATTAGGTAAGAAAAAGAAAAAGAAAAAAAAAAAGGAATCCAAATGGTAAAGGAAAAATTAAAACTGTTTCTATTTACAGGTGACATAATGTTAGATATAGAAAACTCTAAAGACTCCACTAAAACTGCCAGAACTAATAAATTCAGTAAAGTTGCAGTATGTAAAAATCAATATTCAAAAATCAATAGTTTCTCTACACCACAGTGAACCATAAGAAAGGGAAATTAATACAATCCCATTTATAATTCCATCAGAAAGAATAAAAATCTAGGAATAAATGTAACCAAGGAGGGAAAAGATCTATACAATAAAAATTATAAGACATTGGTGAAAGTAATTGAAGAGGACATGAATAAGTGGAAAGATATTCCATGCTCATGTACTGGGAAAATTAATATTGTTAAAAAGAATCCTAAAATTTGTATGGAACCACAAAAGATCCCAAGTAGTGCAAGCCAATCTTGTGAAAGAACAAAGCTGGAGACATCACACTCCCTGATTTCAAATGATATTACAAAGCTACAGTAATCAAAACAGTATGGTACTGGCATAAAAACAGGCACACTGACCAATGGAACAGAACAGAGAGCCCAAAAATAAATGAACAAATATGGCCAATTAATTTATGACAAAAGAGACAAGACTATACAGTGGTAAAAGGATAGTCACTTCAATTAAAGTGTTGGGAAAACTCGACAGCCACAGGCAAAAAATTAAACTGGACCACTTTCTTACACCATACACAAAAATCAAATCAAAGTGGATTAAACACTTGAATGTAAGACCTGCAGCCATAAAACTCCTAGTATAAAATGTAGAGTTAAGCTTTTGACATTGGTCTTGGTGATGACTTCTGGATTTATATCAAAGCACAAATAAACAAGGGGGCCTACATCAAACTAAAAAGCTTCTGTACTGCAAAAAAAAAAAAAAAAAAAATCACCAGAATGAAAAGGTAACCTTTTAAATGGGAAAAAATATTTGCAAATGAAAAACTCATATGGGGTTAATAACCAAAACTCTTTATATAAGAACTCATACAACTCAGTAGCAAAAAACCTCCATTCTGATAAAAAAAAATGGACAGAGGAACTGAATAGACATTTTTCCAAGGAAGAAATCTAAATGGGCTGCAGGTATATGAAAAGATGCTCTACACCACTAATCATCAGGGAAATGCGTATCAAAACCACAATGAGATACCATCTCACACCTGTTAGAACGGCTATCATATAAAAGACAAGAGACAACAAGTGTTGGTGAGGATATAGAGAAAGGAGAACCCTTGTCCACTGTGAGTGGGAAAGTAAACTGGTGCAGCTACTATGGAAAACAATATGGAAGTTACTCAAAAAATTAAATATAGAACTACCATATGACCCAGCAGTAGCTGGAGATATATATATATATATCTAAAGGAAGTGAAATAACTATTTCAAGGAGGAACCTGCACCCCCTATTCACTGCAGCATTATTTACAATAGCCAGGACATGTAAATAATGTAGGCATCCATCAATGGATAAGTGGATTTAAAAAAAAGGGGACATAATATATATATGTAATATACATAATACAAACATCATATATATATCTCATTTATATCATATGTATAATATATATGTATGTAATTATTCAGCCATAAAAAAGAAACAAATCCTGCCATTTACAACAACACAGATGGCCACTGAGGGCCTTGTACTAAGTAACATAAGTCACATATAGAAAGACAAACACTGGGGCACCTGGGTGGCTCAGATGGTTAAGCGTCTGCCTTCGGCTCAGGTCATCATCCCGGAGTCCTGGGATCGAGCCCTGCATCGGGCTCCCTGCTAGGCAGGGAGCCTGCTTCTCCCTCTGCCTCTGCCTCTCTCTCTCTCTGAGACTCTCATGAATAAATAAATAAAGCATTTAAAAAAAAAAAGACAAACACTGTACGATCTCACTTACATGTGAAAATCTAAAAAAGCCAAACTCATAGAAACAGAAAATAGACTGGTGTTGCCAGAGGCGGGGTGTGGGGGGTAGTGGTAACTGGGGGAATTGTGTGAAGGCAGTCAAAGGTACAAACTTCCAGGTACAAGATAAGTAAGTTCCGGGCATGTAACATACAGCATGGCGACTATAGTTAACAGGACTGCATGTATATTTGAAAGTTGCTAAGAGAATGAATTCTAAAAGTTTTCATCACAAGGAAGAAATTCTAACTATGTGAAGTGATGGATGTTAACTAAACTTACTGTGACAATCAATTCGCAATATATACCTATATGAAATCATTTTGGTGCATATCCTAAACTAACGCAATATCACATATCAATCATATCTTAGGACTGGTGGGGAAAGTGGAAAATACCTAAATAGGACTCAAAATTCAGAATTCATAAAAGAAAAGGCTGCTAAAGTTGATGACAATAATAATTAAATTTCTTTATGGCAAAGATAGAAATTATAAGCAGGGCCAAAATATAACATATTAGAGAAAAATTTGCAATCCACACCACAGGCAAAGGTGAATCTCAAAATATAAGGAATAGACCAAAATGCAAAATAGAATCAGGATAAAGAATATAGAATTCAAAGAAAGGGAGTGAAATGGACCCAAATCATAAAAAAAAAATGTTCATCAAACTAAACTGAGATGTAAAACAAAACAGGTTTTTATCCCATTGTCAAAAATCCTACCTTTGGTAGCACACTCTATTTGCAAAGCTACTCCTCAGTGCTAACTTAATACCATGGATTCTTACTTGAATCACTTGAATAGCTTCCTAAATTGTCACTGCTTCAACCAGTGCCCCACTAGAGTCAATTCTTAAACAGGAGCAACTGATTCTTCTAAAATGTAAAACAGATCATGTACTTTCATAGTTCCTAACCCACCTTATCACTAAATGAAAAGCTATAGTGTGTTCAGGGATTGAGAGGCTCAGTATGTTCCAATGTCAGTTCTGTTAGTTCTCTCCAAGTTGATCTATAGATCTCATATGATGACAGGCAAAAATCCCAGGAAACTTTTAGGAGATAGAATGATTCTAAAAGGAAAAGGATATGACCTAGAATATCCAAAGTAATTCTGAAGAGAACAAAGTTGAAGAACTCACATTACATTTCAAGATATGTAATTAATCAATTAATCAATTACATATTAATTAAAACAATAATCAAGACAGTGTGATAAAGGCAAAATGATACACAAAACAACAGAACAGAGTCCAGAAATAGAGGGACACATAGTCAAATGACTTCCAACAGAGATGCCGAAGCAATTCAATGGAGATAAAGTACCTTCTTCTTAACAAATGGTACTGGAAGTAATAAAGCTCCATAAGACAGGGGAAAAAAAAAACAAAAACTTTCCTTGAACAGCTACAACTTGTATCATAAACAAAATTAAAAATAAAAAAATCAGATAAAATATAAATCAGATAAAAAATCAGATAAAAAATTAAAGAAAAACTTAAAATGATCATAAATGTAAAATCCGTAACTATAAACTTTTAACAGATAACATAGGAATATATTTGTGACCCAGATTAGGCAAAGATACCTTAGATGGGACCAGAAAAAAAAAAAAAGAAAAGAAAAAACAAACAACCCATAAAGTCTGATATTTTGATAAATTTTAAATTGATCAATTAAAAATGTCTGTTCTTGGAAGACAGCATTAAACAAATGAAAAGATAAGTCATGGATTAGAATACATCCATAAAACATTCCCAATAAAGGACCTGTATCAGAATATCTAAACAACTCTCAAAATTTGGGAATAAGAAAAACTCAACGAGAAAAAACTGACAAAAGATTTGGTATTTCACCTTGGAGGAGGTACAGATGGCAAATACACAAACGAAATGATGTTCAACATCATCAGACATCAGATTAAACTAAAAACAAAATGAAATACCTGTACATACCTAGCGGAGTGGCTTAAATTGAAAAACAACACCACCACCAAAAAACAAAAAAACAAACCCAAAAAACAAAAACAAAAAAACCCAACACTGCTTCCTCATCCCAAACTGACAATACCAAATGCTGGCAAGGATTCAGAGCATCTAGAAATCTCAATGGCACGGCCACTCTGAAAAACAGTATGGCAGCATCTTATGATGTTAAACATGCACTTATTACAAAACCCAGTATCCCACATGCTCCCTTAATCATTTTCTCAAGAGGAATGAAGATTCGTGTCCATACAAAAGACTGAAGAATGAACACTTACTGTGGCTTTATTCACAAAGCCAAAAGGTGGGAACAACACAGATGTCCATCAACTGGTAAATGGATTAACAAATTGTGATAGATCCAATCATTGGAAAACAGGACACACTATGGAAAGATGCAACAGCATGGATGGGTCTCCACTGTGTTATGTGGGTGAAAAGCGTGATAGCCTTCAATTCCGCACATGATCTGCACTCTTTTACCTCTTCAGTCATGGCGCAGCCACCCTGGCCTACTGCTGTTCTTGCTGGTTGTAGACCTCTGGTCCACGCTGCCCCAGAGCACTTGCACTGGCAGCTCGCTTGGCTTCCAGTGTTCTTCTGTAGATACCCAAAAGTCTTCCTTCCTCACAACTGTCAAATGTTTTTTCAAGTATTTTCTCAGAGAAATCTATCTGATCAACTTATTTAAAATTAAAACTGGTCCTCACAACATGTCCCTTATTTTATTTCTTCTATATCAATTATCAAAACACAAAGTCTTTTAAGTTTACGACTTCCCATCACCTGAATGTAAGCTACATGAGGGCACACATCTTTGTCAGCTGTTTACACAGTAACTACCATAGCGCAGGCGGCACTGTAGGTGCTCAATATACCAATTTTTAAAAATTAAATTAAATTTTATTTAAATTCAATTAACATATAGTATATTATTAGTTTCAGATGTAGCGTTTGGTGACTCATCAGTTGCATATAACACCCAGGGCTCATTCCATCACATGCCCTCCTTAATGCCCATCCCCCAGTTACCCCATCTCCCCAGCCACATCCCCTCCAGCAACCCTCAGTTTATTTCCTAGAGTTAAGAGTCTCTTATGGTCTGTCTCCCTCTCTGGTTTCATCTTATTTTATTTCCCCTCCTTTCCCTATGATCCTTTGATTTGTTTCTTAAATTCCACATATGAGTAAAACCATATAATTGTCTTTTTCTGATTGACTTATTTCACTTTGCCTAATATACTCTAGTTCCATCCATGTTGTTGCAAATGGCAAGATTTCAATTTTCTGATGGCTGAGTAATATTCCATTGTAGATATTATATACCACGTCTTCTTTATCCATTCATCTGTCGATGGGCAACGGGGCTCTTTCTGTACTTTGGCTGTTGTGGACGTTGCTGCTATCAATATACCAATTCTGAATAAACGCTTCACATGCAGCAAAACAAATATAACCACCACTATGGAGACAATTCTACAGTACTTAACAAAATGAAGCAGCATTTAACCTCTGACCATTTTAGCCTATAGTTTCACCCATACAAACATATAAAATTATCAACCACCCAAATGTCTCTTTCAATAGAAGGCTGGCTAAATAATCACTATTTTACATAATGGAATACTATGCAGCTATATAAAAAATGAAGATGTTTTTTAATTATCAATATGGAAAAATGTCCAAATTATATTTACGAAAAAAACAAACTATAAAGCAAGAATATATGGTACGCATAACTGTTGGTTCCAACGAAAATAGTAGAGGACATCATATAGATAGGAACAGGTATGCTAGCAGGAGTAGGGCTTCTCAGTATGTATCCTGGGCCATATGAATACACTATCCAAAATTTAAAAAAAATTCACAGCTGGATATGCAGAAGCAGAAGGACCAAAACACTGGGCATATGTTCCCTTAACTCACAGGACACTGTCAACATAAAATCTGAGCCCACCCTCAGACCTTGAAATTCTAGTTCCACATTTGGGCCAACTAGAACATAACTTTTGCATGTTTATGACTAAACAACATCTTAGCAAACTGTCATAGGAAGGACTCTATTTATACTGATAAAGGGTGCCTACTCGCATCCTAACATTAAAAATCAGGATTAATGGTAAACAGTGTAAAACAGTGTAAAAAAGTAAAGCTTAACTTGATCTAAATCTATTTCTACTTTTCTGAATGTATGGACTCTTTATAAACTTCTTATATCCATCCTAATACAAAGTGAGGAATGAGTAAAATGCTCACCTGAGATGTGTTCATTTTCTGCACTTCTTGGGAGATTTTAAGACTCAGCTGGGTGGAAAGAAAGAGGAGGGAGTCAAGAGATCTGGCATGCCTCACAGCTCCTACATCCGGTTCCACAAAGTCTTAGCATCCCAGATGGGGCGCAGGCTCCCTACAGGGATAGGGCGTTTGGGCCCTTGAAAAGACATGGAATGACCATGCAGAGCCAACAAAAACTGTCCACATGAGTCCCTGAAGTGATTACGGGGACATAAACCTGCAGGTTACTACACCTTTTTTTTTTTAATCAACTTAAAAAAAATAATAGAAAAAACAACAACAAATGATTCGAGTATAGGAAAGGACAAAGCACTGCTCTTTCATTAAAATTAACATAGAAAAAAGACTCAGGCTCCATCTTTATCCACTGTTCTAGGAATATCATTTTACTCCTTGCGTTAGAGAACTCAGAGAGCAAAGTAAACGGGACAGGACAGTGGACACCCTGCTGGCCCTCTCAGACTCTAATATCTCACTAATCTGAGACTTAGATTTCCCACAGGGACAAAGCGTGTGCTGCTACGTGGACTCGGCACCAAGCTACAGGCTTCACAGGTGACCCCTTACCTAACTCAGAGAAGCGCCAAGAAGCAGACCTTATTATTATCCTCATTTCCAGAAGAGTGACTCTTTCCCCGGTTACAGGTGGCGGACTTGAAATTTACCTGGTCTTTGCGGCTCCCCCACTCGGGCTCCACCGCAGACCAGCTTCCCTCGCTTTCCAGCACGTTAGCTGTCAACGTTAGGAACGCGCTTTCCCCTCCCGCTGCGGGGAAGGGTTTTCCCCGGTTGAGCTGCCCGCAGGGTCGGGCTCACGGTCCCGGCACAGCCTACCCCGCACAGAGCACCTGCTTCTGACCGGGCTCAGCTCCACCTGCCCACGCTGATCGCGGGCCTGGCGCGCGTCCCGGGCTCGGGGAGTCCCCATCGCCCTAGCTGCTCCCAGGTGTTACTCAGCGCCCCCGCACAAGCCCAGTCCTCCACGCTGGCTCCCCACACGCGCTGGGCCCCGCCACTCAGCGCTCTCGCTCCACGTGCGCACCTCCTCCTCGGACGGAGATCAGAGAGGAAGAGGCGGGGCTGGGACAGCACATGCGCAGAAGAAAGCCAGAGGACCAGTGTCCGGAGTGCTGCGCGGTGATCCCTCTGGAGTCGACTACATTTCCCATTGTCTTCTGCGCTCGCTTCTTGACTTCGCGGTATTTTCCGCTTTTTGAGACATTTGGTAAAATATTGTCGGTGACCATCTTTCTGCCCACGTTCTTTTAGTGCCCCCAGATGTTCTAGTTTTAATGTGACCTTTACAATCCAATGCTATGCTTGCCCCTCGATCAGATCCCGACTGAAAAGACAGCAGCTACCACAGACTATGGAGATAATTTGGGAAATTTAAATATGGGCTGGGAATTAGGAATATTAAGGAACACACGATTACTCTTGTTTGGTGTGAAACTAATATGGGAATCACATAGGAAATATAGTAATTTACTTAACGGCACAAATAGTTAAGTATTTAAGATTGAAATTATACATTTGTAAATTGGCTTTACCTTTTAAAAGAAAAGACATATATGGCAAGGAAAACTTAAAATCGAAGAATGGATGCTTATTTTGCTGTATTCTAATTTTCTGTGTGGAAAGTAGTGCAAAGTAGAAAACAAAATTTTAAATGGGATCTTCTTCACCTGTGTGCCTATTGAACTCTAAGTGGCTAAGAGAAGTCAAGGGACATAAAAATATCTCTTAGGATTAAGGTTGTGACATTTATATGTTACTAGAAAATGGAAATCCAGGAAAAGTAAAAGTAAAAAATCTTTTAACCAAAAGAAAGAAAAAAGTAGGGGAAGTGCAGGCACACTTTTCAAAAGTAATTAATGCATAAAAAATGACAAAGCAAAATAAAATAATCAAGCAAATGTTCAGGGAGATGCAAATCATGCATCTTTTAGAAAGGACTTTGCAGGATACATGTACAGGCATAAAACAAGGGAACTTAAGAACTTTATTGTGGTAGAAATGGTGTTGCAAAGCAATGGAGAAGAGTGGAATATTCAATTAACCTCCTTAGAACTTGGCATTAGGCATCTGACATAAAAGGAAAGCTACATCTGTAGCTCAGACATCACCAAAAACTTTTATAGGAATTCAAAATATGAATGTTTAAAGAAAATTTCAAAGTTCTTCATGGAAATGTTTTACACACACACACACACACACACGCACACACACATATGTAACCTCAGCGCCTTTCTCAGAAAATGCTCATCATCAACCCACACCCTGATGCTCAGCAGCCAGAGGCCCCATCAAACCCTTGTTTTTGCCCATAAAGTAATATTAAGTTTTACATAGTCAGATTTATCAGCCTTATTTTTTGGCCTTTGGGACTTGTGTCAAGTTTTGAAAGGTTGTCCCAACTTAATTTTCTTTTCAAGTATTTCATATATTTTTGTATCTAAATCTCTGAGATGAAAGTTGAAAGAAAGATGCAGATTTATCCCCTGAATTGATTATGATCCAAAGTGTGACATAATTTAATAATTCAACGTTTCCATATAAATGTGAAATGTATTACTTTTTAATTTGTATTTTTGTATTTTTTTACTTGTAACTCATTATTTACTCAGATCTGTCTATGGATTTTATGTTCTATTCCCTGGTCTATCATTGTACCATATATCACACTGTGTGAATTATTGTAGCTTTATTATGACTTTTAATATTAAGTAAAGCTAATCCCCTCTCATGACTAGTACTTTTCAGAATTTTCCTAACTGTTCTCACATTCTATTCATCTAAACTTTAACAAAATTTTTAGGGTCAAACCTCTAAAAAAACTTATGTTGAGATTTTAATTAGCAACAAACTACATTTATGACTTAATTGGTTGGATATGATATTTCCATAATTGCAATGACACCGTCCAATCTAAGATTAATATAATTTTTTATCTTCCCTAAATCTCTTAACATGAGTAACTTTTCTTATAAATGTTAATATGGGTGTTCATATATTTTCTGTCTGATTTTTGATATGATTACAAATGGAAATTTTCAAATAGTTTCTAACAAGAATACTTATTTACATAGAGGAAAGCTGTTTATTTTTCTTTAACATTATTTCTTGCAGAACTCTATTATTGTTTCACCAGACTTTCTACTAGTTATCTTGGATTTCATGCTCATAATGAAAAATTTGCCTGCTTTCCCCCCAATATTTATGATTATTTGTCATTCTTTAATGAATTAAAAATAGTTAAGCACAGAAAGGCTGGTGGGACTATGTAAATTAGTCATAATAGAGCTAACATACAGATCACTAATGGAAAGTGGTCAATACATACATTCATTCAACATATTTATTGGAAATCTGCTATATGACACATATCATCCTACATGCCAGAGTAACGGGGGGGGGTGAATAAAATAAAGATCTACTTCAGTGGAATTTATTATTGTAGTTGGTGAAGGGAATCTATTAATCAGGATCTGAGCAACAATTAAATATTATCCTTATATAGGATAATTGAGAAAATCTAACAAAGTCACTCTTGACAAAGCATAGAAAGGGTTAAGGGAAACCAAGAGGGGACGGTGAAGCACTAAATGGCGACAAGAGGAAGACATTACCACCCCCTGAAAGAAAGGAGGGAATATTAACAGAAACTGGCAGTAAAAGCAACCCCGTCCAGAGCAATGATCTTACATTGTAGAGCTCTGCATGGCTAGCCAGGGGCTTAGCACAGGGAGAGGCCGGAGCAAATCTGATCCTCATCCATCTCCTAATCTCCTATTCCTTTATGCATATTTCTCTCTCTCCATTCTGTGCCTCTTCCTAGATGTCTATCGACACACCTTTACTCTAGACCTCCTTATCATCAAATTTCCAGTCTTTTCTTTCCTAGTTCTCTATTGCCATTGAATAACGAGCCATTGACCATAAATCAGCATTAATCTAAAGTTAAGACATTCCTTCTTCAGCAAATATAGGCAGCCAAAATACCTCACCAAACTCTGTGCACTGGGAGGATTTGCCTTCACCATACCCTTTCAGGGTGACCCCTAAGTGTGGCTGTAAGGTAGCAGGACTTCACTTATAGCTGACGTCACCATATCTTGCAGACACATCTAGAAGCCAGTTTTTCCCTCCTTTGTGAACTCAGTATAGTGAACTCCCCATAGAGCCATAAGGAGAGTTGACAGACAAGGAGTTGAGGAGTAGAAGTAGTTACCACTCAAATGTACACCATTCGCTTGTGCAGTTTACGTACATCTTCTGCTCCTGTTTTGGTCAGTCTTGTATTTACCATTCGTTTTAACAGAGTACTAGCATCACACACAGATTATAGCAGTTAATGATGGTCAATTTTTGTCACATAGTCTTTCACCATCTCATAATCAGTAATTTACCAAATTATCAAAGTATATCAAAGTATCAAAGTAGAAGCTGCTTGTTTCAATGGAGAATACTTAGCACGCCTTACTTCAAAACTCTAGGAGTCTGGACGGTGTTCCTTCTGTGGGCATTACTAGAGGTTCCACAGTTGATCTCAAACTACACAGACCTTTACAATGCCATTGGGTCTAGTGGGTCATAAGGCTCACAGGATAACACAGTTTGCATCATGTTCTAGACTACCTGCAGAACTTTCTGTTGCTCCAAACCCCACTAAAAAATGACAGCATTATGGGTTATCCAACAAATAGGTCAGAATAGTTTGTCCAAAAGTGTTTTAATTTGCCTCCAGAATTTAACAATGTCCTTCAAGCATTTGTATCATCTATGTGGTGGATAGCAAAAATGCAACAAATTGTTTCTGACTTTTGAGGAGCTATTCAAATGTATTCTAAACTACTGAACCTCTAGAGACTTCATTTTTACTTTTATTTATTTATTTTTTTAAAATTTTTTATTGTTATGTTAATCACCATACATTACATCATTAGTTCTTGATATAGTGTTCCATGATTCATAGTTTGTGCATAACACCCAGTGCTCCATGCAGAACGTGCCCTCCTTAATACCCATCACCAGGCTAACCCATCCCTCCACCCCCCTCCCCTCTAGAACCCTCAGTTTGTTTTTCAGAGTCCATCCTCTCTCATGGTTCATCTCCCCCTCTGACTTACTCCCCTTCATTCTTCCCCTCCTGCTCTCTTCTTCTTTTTCTTTTTTTCTTAACATATCTTGCATTTTTTGTTTCAGAGGTACAGATCTGTGATTCAACAGTCTTGCGCAATTCACAGCGCTCACCATAGCACATACCCTACCCAATGTCTATCACCCAGCCACCCCATCCCTCCCAGCCCCCACCACTCAGCAACACTCAGTTTGTTTCCTGAGATTAAGAATTCATCTTATCAGTGAGGTCATATGATACATGTCTTTCTCTGATTGACTTAGTTCACTCAGCATAACACCCTCCAGTTCCATTGATTTCGTTGCAAATGGCAAGATCTCATTCCTTTTGATGGCTGCATAATATTCCATTGTGTATATATACCACTTCTTCTTTATCCATTCATCTGTCGATGGACATCTTGGCTCTTTCCACAGTTTGGCTATTGTGGACATTGCTGCTATAAACATCGGGGTGCACGTACCCCTTCGGATCCCTACATTTGTATCTTTGTGGTAAATACCCAGTAGTGCAATTGCTGGATTGTATGGTAGCTCTCTTTTCAACTGTTTGAGGAACCTCCATACTGTTTTCCAGAGTGGCTGCACCAGCTTGCATTCCCACCAACAGTGTAGGGGGGTTTCCCTTTCTCCACATCCCCTCCAGCATCTTTCGTTTCCTGACTTGTTAATTTTAGCCATTCTGACTGGTGTGAGGTGGTATCTCATGAAGGTTTTGATTTGGATTTCCCTGATGCCGAGTGATGTTGAGCACTTTTTCATGTGTCTGTTGGCCATTTGGATGTCTTCTTTGGAAAAATGTCTGTTCATGTCTTCTGCCCATTTCTTGATTGGATTATTTGTTCTTTGGCTGTTGAGTTTGGTAAGTTCTTTATAGATTTTGGATACTAGCCCTTTATCTGATATATTATTTACAAATATTTTCTCCCATTCTGTCGGTTGTCTTTTGGTTTTGTGGACTGTTTCTTTTGCTGTGCAAAAGCTTTTGATCTTGATGAAATCCCAATAGTTCATTTTTGCCCTTGCTTCCCTTGCCTTTGGCGATGTTTCTAGGAAGAAGTTGCTGCAGCTGAGGTCAAAGAGGTTGCTGCCTGTGTTCTCCTTTAGGATTTTGATGGACTCCTGTCTCACGTTTAGGTCTTTTAACCATTTGGAGTCTATTTTGTGTGTGGTGTAAGGAAATGGTCCAGTTTCTTTTTTCTGCATGTGGCTATCCAATTTTCCCAACACCATTTGTTGAAGAGACTGTCTTTTTTCCATTGGACATTCTTTCCTGCTTTGTCAAGGATGAGTTGACCATAGAGTTGAGGGTCCATTTCTGGGCTCTCTATTCTGTTCCATTGATCTATGTGTCTGTTTTTGTGCCAGTACCATACTGTCTTGATGATGACAGCTTTGTAATAGAGCTGGAAGTCCAGAATTGTGATGCCGCCACCTTTGCTTTTCTTTTTCAACATTCCTCTGGCTATTCAGTGTCTCCTCTGGTTCCATACAAATTTTACGATTATTTGTTCCATTTCTTTGAAAAAAGTGGATGGTATTTTGATGGGGATTGCATTGAAAGTGTAGATTGCTCTAGGTAGCATTGACATCTTCACAATGTTTGTGCTTCCAATCCATGAGCATGGAATGTTTTTCTGTTTCTTTGTGTCTTCTTCAATTTCTTTCATGAGTATTTTATAGTTTTCTGAGTACAGATCCTTTGCCTCTTTGGTTAAATTTATTCCCAGGTATCTTATGGTTTGGGGTGCAATTGTAAATGGGATCGACTCCTTGATTTGTCTCTCTTCTGTCTTGGTGGTGGTGTATAGCAATGCCAGTGATTTCTGTGCATTGATTTTATATCCTGCCACTTGACTGAATTCCTGTATGAGTTCTAGCAGTTTTGGGGTGGAGTCTTTTGGGTTTTCCACATACAATATCACATCATCTGCAAAGAGTGAGAGTTTGACTTCCTCTTTGCCGATTTGGATGCCTTTGATTTCTTTCTGTTGTCTTATTGCTGTGGCTAGGACTTCTAATACTATGTTGAATAGCAGTGGTGACAGTGGACATCCCTGCCGGGTTCCTGACCTTACGGGAAAAGCTCTCAGCTTTTCCCCATTGAGAATGATATTGGCTGGAGGTTTTTCATAGATGGCTTTTATGATATTGAGGTATGTACCATCTATCCCTATACTCTGAAGAGTTTTGATCAAGAAAGGATGCTGTACTTTGTCAAATGCTTCTTCTGCATCTATTGAGAGGATCATGTGATTCTTGTTCTTTTTTTTTGTTAATGTATTGTATCACATTGATTGATTTGAGGATGTTGAACCAGCCTTGCAGCCCAGGGATAAATCCCACTTGGTCATGGTGAATAATCCTTTTAATGTACTGTTGGATCCTATTGGCTAGTATTTTGGTGAGAATTTTTGCATCCATGTTCATCAAGGATATTGGTCTGTAATTCTCCTTTTTGATGGGGTCTTAGTCTGGTTTTGGGATCAAGGTAATGCTAGCCTCATAAACTAAGTTTGGAAGTTTTCCTTCCATTTCTATTTTTTGGAACAGTTTCAAGAGAATAGGAATTAATTCTTCTTTAAATGTCTGATAGAATTCCCCTGGGAAGCCATCTGGCCCTGGGCTTTTGTTTCTTGGGAGATTTTTGATGACTGCTTCAATTTCCTTAGTGGTTATAGGTCTGTTCAGGTTTTCTATTTCTTCCTGCTTCAGTTTTGGTAGTTGATACATCTCTAGGAATGCATCCATTTCTTCCAGGTTATCTAATTTGCTGGCATAGTGTTACTCATAATATGTTCTTATAATTGTTTGTATTTCTTTGGTGTTGGTTGTGATCTCTCCTCTTTCATTCATGATTTTGTGGATTTGGGTCATTTCTCTTTCTTTTTGATAAGTCTGGCCAGGGGTTTATCAATCTTGTGAATTCTTTCAAAGAACCAGCTACTAGTTTTGTTGATCTGTTCTACTGTTCTTTTGGTTTTTATTTCATTGAAATCTGCTCTGATCTTTATTATTTCTCTTCTCCTGCTGGGTTTAGGCTTTCTTTGCTGTTCTTTCTCCAGCTCCTTTAGGTGTAGGGTTAGGTTGTGTATTTGAGACCTTTCTTGTTTTTTCAGAAAAGCTTGTATTGCTATATACTTTTCTCTTAGGACTGCCTTTGCTGTATCCCAAAGATTTGAACAGTTGTGTTTTCATTTTCATTGGTTTCCATGAATTTTTTTAATTCTTCTTTAATTTCCTGGTTGACCCATTCATTCCTGAGTAGGATGCTCTTTAGCCTCCATGCATTTGAGTTCTTTCCAACTTTCCTCTTGTGATTGAGTTCTAGTTTCAAAGCATTGTGGTCTGAAAATATGCAGGGAATAATCCCAATCTTTTGGTACCGGTTGGGACCTGATTTGTGACCTAGGATGTGATCAATTCTGGAGAATGTTCCATGGGCACTAGAGAAGAATGTGTATTCCGTTGCTTTGGGATGGAATGTTCTGAATATGTCTGTGAAGTCCATTTGGTCCAGTGTGTCATTTAAAGTCTTCATTTCCTTGTTGATCTTTTGCTTAGATGATCTGTCCATTTCAGTGAGGGGGTTGTTAAAGTCCCCCACTATTATGGTATTGCTGTCAATGTGTTTCTTCGCTTTTTGTTATTAATTGCCTTATATAATTGGCTGCTCCCATGTTCGGGGCATAGATATTTACAATTGTTAGATCTTCTTGTTGGACAGAACCTTTAATTAGGATATAGTGTCCTTCCTCATCTCATATTACAGTCTTTGTTTTAAAATCTAATTTGTGTGATATAAGGATTGCCACCCCAGCTTTCTTTTGGTGTCCATTAGCATGGTAAATGATTTTCTACCCCCTCACTTTCAATCTGGGGGTGTCTTTGGGTCTAAAATGAATCTCTTGCAGACAGCCTATCGATGGGTCTTGTTTTTTAATCCAATCTGATAGCCTGTGTCTTTTGATTGGGGCATTTATCCCATTTACATTCAGGGTAACTATTGAAAGGTATGAATTTATTGCCATTTTATTGCCTGTAAGGTGACTGTTACTGTATATTTTCTCTGTTCCTTTCTGATCTATGCTGCTTTTAGTCTCTCTCTTTGCTTACAGGGCCCCTTTCAATATTTCTTGGAGGGCTGGTTTCGTGTTTGCAAATTCCTTTAGTTTTTGTTTGTCCTGGAAGCTTTTTACCTCTCCTTCAATTTTCAATGAGAACCTAGCTGGATATAGTATTCTTCGCTGCATATTTTTCTCGTTTAGTGCTCTGAAGATATCATTCCAGTCCTTTCTGGCCTGCCAGGTCTCTGTGGATAGGTCTTTTGCCAATCTAATATATCTACCATTGTAGGTTACATATCTCTTCTCCCAAGCTGCTTTCAGGATTTTCTCTTTGTCTCTGAGACTCATAAGCTTTACTATTAGATGTCGGGGTGTTGACCTATTGTTATTGATTTTGAGAGGGGTTCTCTGTGTGTGACTCCTGGGTTTTGATGCCTGTTTCCTTCCTCACATTAGGGAAGTTCTCTGCTATAATTTGCTCCAATATTCCTTCTGCCCCTCTCTCTCTTCTTCTTCTGGGATCCCAATTATTCTAATGTGTTTCGTCTTATCGTATTGCTTATCTCTCGAATTCTGCCCTCATGATCCTGTAGTTGTTTATCTCTCTTTTTCTCAGCCTCTTTATTTTCCATCATTTGGTCTTCTATATCGCTGATTCTCTCTTCTGCCTCATTTATCCTAGCAGTTAGTGCCCCCATTTTTAATTGCACCTCATTAATAGCCTTTTTGATTTCGACTGGGTTAGATTTTAGTTCTTTTATTTCTCCAGAAAGCGTTTCTCTAATAACTTCCATGCTTTTTTCAAGCCCAGCTAGTGTCTTTAAAGTCATGATTCTGAACTCTAGGTCCGACATCGTACTAATGTCCGTATTGAGTAGGTCCCTGGCTGACGGTACTATCTCTTGTTCTTTTTGCTGATGTGATTTTTTTCGTCTTGTCATTTTGTCCAGAGGAGAATAGATGAAAGAGAGAACAAAATGCCAACAGGTTAACAATGTCCCCAGCAAATATACTGTATACAAATCAGAAAAGACCTGAGACCAGGGGAAAAGAAAGGGAAAGAAAGAAAAAAGAAAGAGAAAAGAAAGAAAGAAAAATAAAACAAAAAGAAAAAGATTAAAAACAAAAACAGAACAATACAAAAAAACCCGAATATGATCAAATATGATCAGGCTAGTGCATAGATCAGTGCCACACACTAGAATTTGGGTGTATTTTGGTCTGTTAGAAATAAAGTTCCTCCTAAAATTTTAAAGGAAGAAAGACTTATATATGTACAAAATAAGGGTTGATACAATGAAGGGATGGAAGATGACTGTAAAGGTGAAAATTATAAAAGATTTTATAAAAGGAATTGATACGATAAGAAGTTGTTTGAAAAAAGAAAGAAGAAGAGTTTAAAAAAAAAAGAGAGAGAATGTGATCAGGCAGGAGATTAGAACAAAGCCATACACTTGTGATTTAGGGTATATTTTGATCTGTTAGAAGAAACTGTATCTCAAAATTTTAAAGAGAGAACAACTTATATATATTATATATATATATATATGCGCCAAAAATAAGGGTAACTACTATGAAGGGATAAAATATGACTCTAAAAATGAAAAATAAAAAATATTTTTTTAAACAAAGGGATTGATAAAATGTTGGTTGAAAAAGGGAAAAAGAGAAATTAAAAAAAACAGTTAAAAAAGTTAACTTTGAAAAACTAATGAATATTGGTTAAAAAAGCCATGAATTCTATGTGCAGTATTCCACTAGCGCTGGACTTCTCCCGTTCTCCTTGATCGGTAAACCTGGTCTTGGCTTGCTGGGTGTTCGTGCTGATCTTCTGGGGGAGGGGCCTGTTGCCGTGGTTCCCAAATGTCTTTGCCGGAGGCGGAATTGCCCCGCCTTTTTCGGTCCCAGCTAAGCAAGCTGCCCGGGTTTGCTCTCAGGAGCTTTTGTTCCCTGCAAGCTTTCCGTGCAGCTTTGGAGGAGGACAGTGAAAATGGCAGCCTCCCAATCTCAGCCCCAGCGGAGGCAAGAACTTGGGGCCCTGCTCCTCAGTGCGCCCCCAGAGAAAAGCAGTCCCTCCCGTGTCCCCGGTCTCCGGCCGCACTCCGTGCTCACCCGGCCTCTGACTGAGCGCTTCTATCTCTGGCACCCGACCCCGTGTGGAGTCTCCAAACCCAGCAGATCCCTGCGGTGCGCTCCCGCGCCGCTCCTCCCCGGGGAGGAAGGGGAGTCTCCCCGGCTCTGCTGCTTGTTGGGTCCCTGCTGGAGGAGCAGTGGCCCGACTGGGCCCCGGATCACAGTTTATGGCCACCCCGAGCTGAGAGCCCGCGCCTCGGCTCCGTCTCTGCAGCCGGCTTCCCCGCTCCGATCCCTGGGAGCTCTGCCGCACTCAGGCTCCCCCGGTCTTTCTGTGACCCCGAGGGTCCTGAGACCCCACTGTCCCGCGAGGGTCCCACCCCCCGCTTAGCCACTGGAGCGACGTCCCTCCGCGGAGCCGGCTTCTAGAAGTTCCGATTTTGTGCTCCGCGGCTCTATCACTTGCCAGAAGCGGCCGACGGAGGCCCCCTCCCCCACCGTCTATCCTCCCGAATATCGCCTCGGATTCACTTCTCCGCACGTCCTACCTTCCAGTAAGTGGTTGCTTCTCTGTTCAGAGAGTTGTTGCTACTCTCCTCTTCGATCTCCTGTTGAGTTCGTAGGTGTTCAGAATGGTTTGATCCCTATTCAGCTGAATTCCTGAGACCAGATGAAATCCAGGTCTCCTACTCCTCCGCCATCTTGCTCCACCCCCCTCATTTTTACTTTTAAATCCTACTTTCCACTGGCTGTTATGAATGCTTTTTGCTTAGAAATCTAATGGGCTTCTATTTCCTGTTCACCAGTTTTCTAATTAACATAATGTCATCTATTATAGACCGTGTAACATTCTCTGGAATATCAAGAGGATCAAGGTCCCTCCAGATTGTATTACAATAAAGCAGGAGAGTGGGTTATAGACCTGCTTAAGACAGTGATCAAGCTCAGTTGTCCTTTATAAAAGCAAAACAGCTTCTGGTTTTCTATATTGATAAAGACAGAGGAATAAACACTTTCTAAGGAGTAGCTTGCAGGTACAATGCCAACTTGTCTGAAAATACCAGATCTGGAATCTTAACCGTGAATAGCATTGCTATCAGATTAAATAATATGATTACTACATAACATGATTACTAAATAACATGATTACTACAGAATCCACTCTCAAATGTGCCACACGACACTTGTCTTTATTATCTGGCAAGATTCTGAAGGATCAAAACTCCTGGTGCATTCTCTTTCTGGAGAAAATCAATTCCTCTGTGAATCGCTAAGATTTCACTCTCATAATGGATATGCAGCAATAAGGGGAGTTGAGTAGGTAGGTGAGAAGTGATTGCCTTTCTAAGGTGAGTTATGCTGAGAGGAGACTCTGGAATGTGAAAAGCAAGGAGGAGGAAGATACTGTCTCAGACCATCTAATCCATCTAATTTCTCAGTTCCCCACAAGCAATAATTGTTAGTAAAACTGGAAAGGCCTTGAAATTGTTGAAGGTGTGCTAGTTACAAGTAATTCTAACCAGAAAGCCTTGGAAGTCTAATTTCCCAGGCAAAGGGCTCAGAGCACAGATGTGAAAGCATATACACAACATAAATGCAGACATATGTCTACCTAAGAAATGCTCAAGAATTTTCTTAGCAGCATTTTTCATAATAGCCCCAAATTGGAAATAACACAGAGGTCAATTCACAGTAAAGCTCTCAATTTTCAAAGAAGCAATAGTTACCCAAAATGTCTATGGACTTGAGAATGTGCACTCAAAATATGTTAAAAAATAGTAAAGAAATAAAAAATTCCCAAACATATTTATGGTGATATTAATAAACCTTTCTATTTTTAACTTTTTGAGGAACCTGCATACTGATTTCTAGTGGCTGCACCAGAAAACTGTCTTATGAATAAATAAAGCAAATAATATGTAAAATATTAAAGAAAAATATATGATAATCAAAATAAATTGCAGATACCTGCAATGAATAATTACATTTTTACTTAATGTCTGTAAAATAATATACAAATAAAGTCTCAAAATTCAAGTAATCTGTACTATAAGAATATGTTACATGAATGTAATGTGATAAAATTATAAATTAATTCTAAAAACTCAGTCAGTAAATGTACTGTGCTATATATTCGGCAACTAGAAATTTGACACTTATATTTAAACTGCCACTAAAATAGAATCTAGGGGAAAATTCATATCTATAATGTTTCATATTTAAAAACAAAATGTGTTAAATAAGATAAACATTTGAAGATAAGGAGTTAAAAAGAACAGAGTCAACCAAAGAATATAAATGGTAGGCTGTGATGAAATTTGAATAAACAATTATAAAGGATAAAACAAACAAAAAAAATCAAAGTGTTTGCCAATAAAATGTAATTGAGTGAGACAGGGTTTTATAAGACTAGGAAAAATAGAAAAAGAACAAACAATATTAATAACATACAGTGATACAATTTTATGATCACTACAGATTCAAAACTAAAAACAGAATAATGTAGAATAACAGAATAATGCAGAAAATGGTATGCCAAGAAATTAAAAAGCATGTACAAATGGATAATTTTTTGATGAACATGTTTTAAAATCGAAAATATGACTTTGGATTCTATTCCCCACATTATGACAGAATTTATGTGTTCAGAAACATTCTCCAAATGCAGAACACATAAAAAATTTAGATAAAACAAAATTTACTCCTAAGTTTATGTATAAACTAGCAGTAAATTAATTGAAATTCTGACGTTATAAAGAATGAGTATAGGAACGTTAATAAGCTTTGAAGCCACTCTCACTATTTGGAGAATTTGCACATGTCTGGTGTACTAGAGTTTGAAGTTTATGGGGCATATGTTTGAGGAAGACAGAGATGAAGGCTGGTGGTGCTCCAAAATGGTGAGCCATTCAATATGAGATTCTTTATAAATTCAATACCTCTCTTTAAGAAAATAGCTTTAGCAATTGAGAAATGGAAAAATATCTTCTCCCACATAGTACAAACATAGATATTTCAGCCTAGTTTGTCTCAAACAGCTTTCCAAACCACAAACCCACTATTATATGTACATATGAGTATAATTCACACAACATACATGGTGCCAAACAACAAACCCCAAATCTGTTCACCAGGAGCTTGATAAAAATGAATGGAATTCCTTTGCACAATAATTTAATTTAAAATCAATACTGAAAGAATTTTCATAGATAAAATTCTAAGGAATCTGTTTTAACAGTCAAATTCTACAAAACATACCATGAAACAAACCTTTGTGATGAAAATTACAAGATGAAAATAATAGCAGAATTAAAACAGATATTCCACTATTGGAACTGTAGATAATGGGAATATCATGTAGAAAAAATGTGTTTAATATGCCTAAATAAACATGTTAAAGTCAGACTTACAGTCTGAATAATCTTTTTTTTTAAAGATTTTATTCATTTATTTGACAGAGAGAGAGAGAGGGAGAGAGAAAGAACAAGCAGGGGGAGCTGCAGGCAGAAGGAGAGGGAGAAGCACACTCCTTGCTGACCAGGAAGCCCGATGCGGGACTTGATCCCGGGACCCTGGGATCATGACCTGAACCGAAGGCAGATGTTTAACTGACTGAGTCACCCAGGGCCTCTGAATAATCTTCTTAGTAAAATAAAAATAGTTCTACTGCTGAAAAAACTGTAGCATTAAGGGGCGCCTGGGTGGCTCAGTTGGTTGAGTTCTGATTCTTGGTTTTGGCTTGGGTCATGATTTCAGGGTCATGGGATTGAGCCCCAAGTTGGGCTCTTGACTCAGTGGAGAGTCTGCTGGAGAGTCTCTCTCCCTCTCCCTCTGTTCCTCTCCCTGTTCATGCTCTCACTTTCTCAAATAAATAAATAAATAAATAAATAAATAAATCTTTTTAAAAATTGTGATATTTAAACATTATACTGCTCAGGTGGTGGCAGTGCAGAGAGAGACCAAAGATGAGTGAAGGTGAGGTCTCTGAGATATATGCAGGTAGTATACATGGATTTCTCCCTAAAGGCTCTGTTGAATCAATGCAAACATGGTAGTTATGGAAGACTTCTTTATATGGGAAATACAAAAATATAAAATCTAGGGCACAGTAAATGTGGGGAGTCTAAAATGATAACCTCACATAAAAAAGGAAACTTTAATGTGAACAATAATTAAATTTACTGCGCAGAAGGAGACAGAATGAAACATGTATATCCTCAATTTGGTGCTAAATAAGAAGAAAACCAATTTCCATTAAGAATTCATAACCAGGGGTGCCTGAGTGTCTCAGTTGGTTAAGCATCTGACTCTTGGTTTCTGCTCAAGTCATGATCTCAGGGTCATGAGATTGAGAGCCACATTGGGCTCCACACTCTGTGTGGAGTCTGCTTAAGTTTCTCTCTCCCTCTGCCCCTCTGCCCCACACTTCTCTCTCCCCCTACTCCTCTGCTATCTCCTTCCTCCTCTATCTTTGTCTCTGTCTCAAATAAATAAATAAATCATTAAAAAAAAAGAGAATTCATAACCAGAAGAGTGATGTTACCAAGATGGTGATATAAGTCATTCCTGACTTCACTTCCTCTCAAAAGAATGACTAACAACTATTCATGAACAAGATGCCACTGAGAGAATTCTAGAACACGGGAGTGAGGCTGAAGCACTCCCTGAACCACAGAGAACAAGAGAGACTGTGTTAGAGGGGTAAGGGAAAGGGATACGTACTGATTGTATTGCCCCTCCCCAAGGCTGGCACAGCACCAACCATGGAGATTTCTTCTGAGCCTACACCTCCAGTGGGAAAAGAGAGCCCAAGGGTGGTATCCAGCCCCTCCAGTGTTGTGGTCACTTTGTGGGGGCCTCTATTGTGGTCTGGCCTCACAGGAATTGCAGAGGAATCTTCAGGTCAACAACTGGGAGTCTGACTGTGACAGAGAAGAGGGAGGGGCTTCCAGCAACTTGCGCTCAGATATTGGCAGACTGAGCTCCTACCTGCAGAGCCTAAATAGTATTTCCAATCAGTGGCTTTGCTCCCCTGAAGAACCAGTCAATAGTGCAGTGTGACCTTGGGTGCAGGTCTGCCTGATTCAGGTCCTTGAATGAGCAGTTTGCTAGCCTGGAACCTAGTCTGCCCATGTCCAGGTAGGGGATCTGTGTCATAGAGTCACCTGCTGTAGGGCATGGCTCCTGTCCCCATCTAAATAGGAGAGCAGTTGAAAATACCTGGAAGCTGTGTAACTCAGCAAAGCTTGAGCCAAGAGGTGGATGGACAGAGCTGATCACCTTCAGAGCAAAGTCAGTGGCACTTTTTAGCCAGGGAACTTGAAGGCACAGTTGAGCTTGAATTAAGACCACAAGCAAAGAGTCTTACCAGTCTTGAAGCTGCTTCTCTCACTGCACGTGGGCAGAAAAACTAATCTGTAGACTAACCCATTGCTGACTAGAATATAGCCTTCAGCTTGCCTGCCTAGGGAACCTAACCAGAGTATATATGAGAAGATGTGTAGCCCATCCATCAGCCCTGCTTATAGTGACACTTGAACAGAGAGCACAACTTGTGGCTTTCTCTTTCTGCAGAACAAAACTCATGGCTTCATCTGACCAGGGAATTCGAGGCACACTCTTTCCTGATTCAGGTCCCTAAACAACAAGTCATGTAGGCCCTGGTTTAATCCTGCTACCCTGCCAGACCTGGGAAGTTAAGTCATAGCCCCACTTATTGCTAAATATAGTACCCAGTCCTGATCTACATATCCAGATAACTTTGAAGGCCATCCTATAGCCTCATGCGGGCTGGCAACCGAGCCAGCAGTCCAATCCAGCTGTTGTCAGCCAATGGCACAATCACCCCTAAACTGAGCTTACCCCAAGATAAACCTTAATAGTAGGCCCCACCTGTCCAAGAATATTACCAGCGGACATGTCCAGATATCCAAACTGAGCTGACTGGTGAACTATCTCTGCAAAAGCAAACCTGTAAATTCTGGAAGAGGAGCCCACTTTCTCAAATGCACAGATACCAACATAAAGAATCAAGGATCACAAAAAATTAGACAAACATGACACTACCAAATGAAACTAATAAAGCTCTAATAACTGACCCTACAGAAATGGAGACCCATGATCTGTCAAAGAATTCAGAATAATCCTCTTAAATAAGTTTAGTGAACTATAAGAACACAGAGAGACAACTAAATGAAATGAAGAAAATAATGCATGAACAAACAAAAATTCAACAAAGAAATAGAAACCATTAAAAACCCCCAGAAATTCTAGAGCTGAAAAATACAATGATTAAGCTGAAGAATTCAACAGAGAGCTTCAAAAGCAGACTGAATCCATGTCCTGGAAAAGAAGACATTTAAAAGTATCCAGACAGAGAGAAAAAGAATGAAAAAGAGTGACGAAAGCCTATGGGATTTATAAGATACAATGAAAAAAAAAAACCCAAAAAATAAAACTAAACCAACAACATCTGCATTAAGGAAATCCCAGAAAGATAGGAGAAAGATAAAGGGATAGAAACTGCATTTAAAGCAATTAAACTTCCCAAACCTGGGGAGAGAAACAGACATGAAAATCCATGAGACCCAAATAGGTTGAACCTGAATATGGCTACCCAGATACACATTAGAACTAAATTTTCAAAAGTCAAATACAAAGAAAGAATTTTGGAAGCAACAAGAGAAAAGAGAGAAGTTATATACAAGGAAATCCCCATGAAGCTATAGATGAATTTTTCAACAGAAACTTTTCAAGCCAGGAGAGAATGGGACGACATATTCAAAATGCAGAAACAAAAAACCTGTCAATCAAGAATTCTACTCAGTGAAACAGTCCTTCAGAAATGAAGAAGGGATAAAAACTTTCTCAAACAAACCAAAGCTGAGGGAATTAAACACTGCTAGACCTGCCTTACAAGAAATGTTAAGGGAGTTCTTTGAGTGGAAGTAAAATGATGCTAACTAACTTCATAAAAACATTAGAAGGTAGTGTAAAACTCCTTGGTAATGGTAAACATGCAAAGTTAGAATCTATAACATGATAATGATGTTGTGTAATTCACTTATAACTCCAGTTTAAAACTTAGAAAACAAACATAGCAAAAAAAAAAAGCTATAACAGCAATAAACTGTTATTAGTAAAGAGATATGTAAATTGTAACTCAATAACCTAAAATGTGAGGGGAAGGAGAAGTAGAAATGTAAAGCTTAGGGATTTTATTGAAGTTAAGTTGTTATTAGTTCATCTTTTATTTTTATTTTTTTGAAATTTTATTTCAGTTTTTAATGTTGAGCAATTGTCCACTTTATTAATTTTTAATATATTTAACAAATGTTTTCAGAGTGTTCAGGCACTGTGTTTCAACACTGTTCCAGGCACTGTTTGTATCCACTGAATTAGGAGTAGATGATCCATGTTCCAGTGACATTTCAGTCTGAGAAATGCTGAATAATAAATTATTTATTATTATGTGTAAGCTTAAATATCTCTTTTCATAAAAGAAGGGCAATATCACCTGGTTGGATGGACAAAATGAACTAATATATGTGAAAGGGTAATGTCTTGCCCTCCTAGACAGAAATAAGTTGGAACTAACAGGTTTTTGAATGAGTACTACTTCTCTGGCTTCCCTACTCCAAGAACCAGTATTTTGATGTGATCAATATATTTAAGATTCACTCCTTAACCTGCAACATTTTGAAGAGAACAAAACACATGAAAATAATGCATCCCAGAATGACAAGTTGTTATTAGTTCAAAATAGGGTGTTATAATTTTACCATATTTTATGTAAGACTTGGGGTAACTACAAAAAGAAAAACCTGTAGTAATTACACAAAAAAACGTGATAAAGATATCAAGTACAGTGATATCTAAAGATATCAAAAAAACACAAAACACAACACAAAAAGACAGTAGGTTAAGGAACAGAGAACAATGGATCTACAAAAAAACAGAAAACAAATTAATAAAATGGCAATAGTAAGTCCTTACCTTACTAATAATTACTTTAAATATAAACAGGTTATTCTCCATTTAAATACATAGAACAGCTGAAGTTTAAAAAACAAGATGTAATATATGCTGCCTACAAGAGACTCACTTTAGCTTTGAAAACACACACAGACTGAGAGTGAAGGGATGAAAAAAGGTATTTCTAGCAAATGGCAATAACCAAAAAAAAAAAAAAAGTATAGGTAGCTTATACTTAAGACAAAATAGATTTTAAAATAAAATAATAAAGAGGTACAGAATGTTACTATATAATGATAAAAGGATCAATACATCAAGAAGATATAACAGTTGCAAATATTTATGTACCCCAAATTGGAGCATCTAAATATATAAAGCAAAACATAACAGAACTAAAAAGGAAAAATAAACAGCAGTACAATAATAGTTGGGGACTTTAATACCCCACTCTCAAAAATGGATACATCATCTAGATAGAGAATCAATAAGGAAACAGCAGATTTGAACAACACCATAGAGTAAAGGGACCCAACAGACATACAAAATATTCTGACAATAATAGAATACACATTCTTCTCAAGTACACATGAAACAGTTCCTAGGAGAGACCTTATGTTAGGCCATGAAACAAGTTTTAACAAATCCAAGAAAATTAAAATCTAGCTATTATCCTTTGTGACCACAGTGGCATTACACTAGATGTCAATTACAAGAGTAAAACTGGAAAATTCACAAATACATGGAAATTGAACACTCTGTTGAATGACCAATGAATCGGAGAACCAAGAGTTAGTTCTTTGAAAAGATGAACAAAATTGGTAAACCTTTAACTAAGATAACCTAGGAAAAAAGAGAGGATTCAAATCAATAAAGTTATAAATGAGAAACTAACATTACAATAGATATCACAAAAATACAAAGGATCATAAAAGTCTACTATGAACAACTACAAAATAGCAAATCTAGAAATAGAAAAATTCTTAGAAACATACAACCTACCAAGACTGAATCAGGAAGCAATAGAAAATCTGAATGGAACAATTGCTAGTAAGGAGATTGAATCAGTAATCAATAATCTCCCCAAAAAGAAAAACTCAGAACCAAATGGCCTCACTGGTGAATTTTACCAAACATTTAAAGAAGATTTAATGTTAATCCTTCTCATATTCTCAAAAAAAATATTAAGAGTAGGGAAAACTCTCAGATTCATTTTCTGATGCCAGTATTACTTTGATAACAAAGCCAGAAAAGGACATCACCAGAAAATAAACCATAGGCCAATATCCCTCATGAATATAAATGCAAAAATTTTCAATGAAATACTAGCAAACCAAATTCAGCAGCACATAAAAGGATCATTTACCATGATCAAGTGGGATTTAAACCTGGAATACAAGGATGATTCAACACACATAAATCAATCAATATGATACATCACATGAATAGAAAAAAATCATAGGATATTTCCAATACACAAAAAATTTATTTGACAAAATTCAACAATCATTCATGATAAAAACTCTCAACAAAGTGGGTATAGAGGGCATATACCTTGACATAATGAAGGCCATATTTAACAAGCACATAGTTAAGAGCATACTTGATGCCGAAAAGTTTAAAGCTTTTCCTCTAAGATTAAGAACAAGCCAAGGGTGCCCATTCTCACCACTTGTATTAAACACAGTACTAAAAGTCCTAGCCAGAGCAACCAGAAAAGAAAAAGAAATAAAAGATGCCAATTATGGTAAGGAAGAAGTAAAATTTTTTCTATTTGCAAATGACATAATTTTATATACAGAAAATCCTGAAGACTCTACCAAAAAAACTGTTAAATTTAATCAACTAATTAAGTAAAGCTGTAAGATACAAAACTAACATACAAAAATTAGTAGTGTTTCTATACATTAACAACAAATTATCTGAAAAAGAAATAAAGAAAATGATCTCCTTTATAATAGCATCAAAATCAATGAAATACTCAGGAATAAATTTAATTAAGGAGGTAAAAGATCTCTATTCTGCAAACTGTATGATATTGATGAAAAAAAGAGAAGAAGATACAAATGAAGGGGAAGGTATCCTGCATTCATAGATTGGAAGAATTAATATTGTTAAAATGTCAATACTACCAAAAGCCATCTATGGATTCAGTGCAAACACTATCAAGATTCCAATAGCATATCTTACGGAAGTAAAAAAAAAAAAATCTTAAAATGTATATGGAATCATGAGTAGACCCTGAATAAACAGAGCAATCCTGAGAAAGAAGAGTGGGAGGCATTGCACTTCCTGATTTGAAGCTATATTATAAAGCTTTATTAATCAAAAGAGTATGACATTGGTATCAAAACAGACAACAAAATGAAAAGACAACCTATGGAATGGGAAAAAATGTGCAGATTATATATCCGATAAGGGATTAATATCCAAAATATATAAAGAACTCATACAACACATAGTAAAAAACCCCAAATAATCAAATTAAAAAATTGGCAAAGGACCTGAATAGACATTTTTCCCAAAGAATATCAATGAATCACCAACAGGTACATGAAAAGTTGCTTGGTATCCCTAGTCATTAGGGAAATGCAAATCAAAACCGTAATGAGATTCACTTCACATCCATTGGAATGGCCATCATCCGTTGACAAGAACACTGAGCCTGCTTATAATGAAGCTGTTAATGAAAATGTGGTGTTGGCATTACAACATCCCCACTGGACTTCTGACGTCTGGGAACATCTGCCAAAATCAGAAGAGCCAAAGTATAGTACTGGCCTCCTCCTTACCCTGTTAACAAGACTTGCTTTTCCCACGCTATATTTAAGCCAATCTTTTTTACTAAGAGTTTGGTGGTGAACACTTTTCATCATGCAGTGAGATGTCTGTCCTGTGTTTGCCTATGTTGCTTCAGCTTGTTCCTACAGATGAACCCAGTCACTGGGAGCCACGTGAAAATGGGACAGACATTTCGTATCATCCAGCTTCTCACAGAGAGGAACTTGTTTTATCTCAGTCATCGGCTTGAGCAGCCTGTAGACAGTAGGAGTCAGCAACAGCCGAAGGTCCCACTCTTGACCCTGTTCTCTTAGGTTACACGTGAAGAAGCATAGATCCAACAGGGTCTAGCACCCTGTTGGTGGCAGAGCCTGAAAGGGAATCAAGCCCTCTGACCTGGGGACCGGAGATCTAACAGCAATACCCAGGGTACACCCGTACCCCCAACCATTTCCCCCAAGCCTCATTACCCTGGCATTTCAGACACAATGCCTCTCTTTGCTTGGGCTTACTGGGAAGCCCCTGTGTGATTGTAAAATAACAGAGTACATGTGTAAGGGCTCTAAACAGTCCATAGTGCTCTGATGTATTTGGATTTCACCAGCCTCATGTCCCTTAGGAGCAGCTATGTTGATACGCTGCCTTTGCAACCCCTTTGTGGTCTCTCTGTGTTACTTAGAGCAGAATGCTTAGACACAGAGCCTCAAGCTGATGGTACTCAGGTCTGGGCTGAAAAAGCATGCTGTAATTTCAGATGCTTTTGTTGTTAAAGCCCACAAGCCCTTCTCTGATTCCTGTAGGAACTCAGCAAACAACTTACCTCAAGCGTTAGAAATAGAATTACTTCTAACTGTTAGAAATTATGTTTTTGATTTCATTTGGCCCAGAACATTCAGTCATCTATGTGCTCCGCTTTCAGGAAGCAAATTGGCGTTGTGAAACAGATTGTCCAGAAGAGGGGGCCAAAAACTCAAAAGATGCAAAAAGATCATTTAACAATGAAACAATGTTGAAGAGAACAGAAGCCCAGAGCTCTCCCACATGCCCTTCTGTGCAGATACTTAGTGGTGTAAGAAAGTATACTTGTCTGGAAGAGGCTGAAGGCTGTGCTGGCCTCCAAAGAGAGAGAGTGGAGCTGTCTTGGTTAGAGAGGTGCGGGCCTCTTAACAAGCACAAATACAGGTGGATCTTCCATTAAAAGCAACACTAGATGCAATTTTATATGACTTAGGCCTGAGGTTTTTTTTTTTTTTTTGTAGGTGGGGTATGTTCACTGACAGATAATAGCTTTGGAAAAATTTTACATTAACTATGGTAAGAGTTTGGACTGACAGCATCTTCTAACATTTTGATTTTGCATTATTGTTGTTATTATTATTATTTTTTTTTCTAGGATCTCAAGTGAGAAGTTTATATCTGTGCCCACATAAAGATGCATCAACATAAAGCACAATTTAAAAGATAAATTCTGATGACTAAATTGTCAGAAAAAAGAATCCATTTTTAGAGGAAATAATTTCATAATCTAATTTTTATTTTTGATATATTCCCTTTTTGTATTACCAAATTACAGAACATTATTTTTCTTATAAAATAAATTTATTCATTTTCTACTGTTTGTGAATAGAAAATACACTTGTACAAAATTCAAACAGAAATAATAATAAATGATAGATGAAACATAATCAATGAATACATTTTCAATCCACCCACGGAGTGGGTGGATTGAACTGTATGTGAGAGTTACCTAGCTTTCTAAACACATATGTATGCAGCATAACTGCATTAGACTGCTTGTAGCCTACTTTTGGTGCTTAAACCCACATGCCTGTTTTATAAATTAACATAATTCAGTTATTTTAGTAATGGCTATAAGATATTCTGTGGTCTGGGTATATCCCACTTATTTAATCAATTCCCACTTTATGGAGATGAGATCAGCTCTGCTGGAGCAAATGGAGACTGGCAGGGAAGCAGGCATGGGTATAATGTACGAAGCTTTCTCTACATTATCTGGGGGTTGAATTTTGCTCGGGGTGTGTGCAGGGTTTTGAGAGGATGCAATGAATGAAGAAGGCAGTCAGCAGTGGGGAGATCTAGGGAGATCAAGCAGGGATTATCCTGGAGACAGTTGTGGGAAGGAAAGAAGCAGACGGGAGGATTTCAAAAAAAATCACAGCAAATATCTTGCTCCCCAGCAAAGGTGGGTGTGTTCTGTCACCGACAAAGTGGAAATGCTACTTGGGAAGTGTGGCCATTATGAAATTGGGCTACTGTCTATGTTTGTGTAGCTTCAGTGATTCTGCAAAATGGGACATAGTTCTTGGGGTTCTCTCTACCTTGTAAAAGCAAACTTGAAGACCTTATTTTTATAGATTCCTCAGGTTTTAAAAAAAATTTTTATTTTAATCCACCCATTTCAGACCAGAGATGGCTAGCTAGAGTGCATTGTAATTAAGAAAATATTCTCCAGGAGGGGGTAAAGGATGGTGGAGGAGTAAGGGACTAAGGGACCCTGAGAAAGGAATCCCTGAGGGGGTGGAGAGAGAGAGGACTAGAAGATATATTTGAGCAAATCATAGCTGAGAACTTCACTAATCTGGGGAATGAAACAAACATTCGTGTCTTAGAGACAAGATCAAGGAAAACAGGCCAATACCCCGGCATGTAATAGTAAAACTCGCAAATCTTAGAAGCAAGGAAACTATCTTAAGGGCCGTTAGGGGGAAGAGATTCCTTACCTACAGAGGGAGGAACATCAGAATAAAGTCAGACCTATCTACAGAGACCTGGCAAGCCAGAAAGGCCTGGCAAGACATATTCAGGGTACTAGACGAGAAGAACATGCAACCAAGAATACTTTATCAGGCAAGGCTGTCATTTAGAATGGATGGAGAGATGCAGAGCTTCCAAGACTGGCAGAAACTGAAAGAATATGTGAGGCTCTGTAAGAAATATTAAGGGGGGTTCTATAAAAGGAGAAAGACCCCGAGAGTGATACAGAAAAGAAATTTACAGGGACAATCTCTAAAAACAAGGTCTTCACAGGCAACATGATGACAATTAATTCATATCTTTCCATAATCACTCTCAACGTGAATGGCTTAAATGCTCCCATAAAAGGGCACAGGGTTGCAGATTGGATAAAAAGACAGGACCCATCCATATGCCGTCTACAAGAGACTCATTTTGAACCTAAAGATACATCCAGACTGAAGGTGAAGGGATGGAGATCCATCCTCCATGCCAGCGGACCTCAAAAGAAAGCTGGGGTAGCAATTCTTATATCAGACAAATTAGATTTTAAGCTAAAGACTGTAGTTAGAGACACAGAAGGACACTATATCATTCTTAAAGGGTCTATCCAACAAGAAGATCTAACAATTGTAAATATCTACACCCCCAACATGGGAGCAGCCCTCTACATAAGCCAACTGTCAACCAAAATAAAGAGTCATATTGATAACAATATGTTAATTGTAGGAGAGCTCAATACTGCACTCTCAGCAATAAACAGATCATCTAAGCAGAAAATCAACAAAGAAACAAGAGCTTTGAATGACACGTTGGACCAGATGGACCTCATAGATATATACAGAACATTCCACCCTAAAAGAACAGAATATTCATTCTTCTAGAGCGCACATGGAACTTTCTCCAGAATAGACCATATACTGGGTCACACATCAGGTCTCAACTGATTCCAAAAGATTGAGATTATTCCCTGCATATTCTCAGACCATAATGCTTTAAAACTGGAACTCAATCACAAGAAAAAATTTGGAAGAAATTCAAACACTTGGAAGCTAAAGACCACTCTGCTCAAGAATGTTTGGGTCAACCAGGAAATCAAAGAACTTAAACAATTCATGGAAACCAATGAAAATGAAAACACATTGGTCCAAAACCTATGGGATGCTGCAAAGGCAGTCCTAAGGGGGTAATACATAACCATCCAAGACTCACTCAAAAAAAATAGAAAAATCCTGAATTCACCATCTAACTCTACACCTTAAAGAACTAGAGAAAAAACAACAAATAATGCCTAAGTCACGCATTAGAAGACAAATAATTAATATTAGAGCAGAGAGCAATGAATTAGAAACCAGAAACACAGTAGATCAGATCAATGAAACTAGAAGCTGGTTTTTGAAAGAATTAATAAGATCAATAAACCACTGGCCAGACTTATCCAAAAGAAAAGAGAAAGGACCCAAATCAATAAAATTATGAATGAAAGGGGAGAGATCATGACAAACACCAAGGAAATAGAAACAATTATTAGCAATTATTATCAACAAGTATATGCCAATAAGCTGAGCAACCTGGATGAAATGGATGCCTTTCTGGACACCTATGAACTCCCAAGACTGAAACAGGAAGAAATTGACAACATGAATAGGACAATAACCAGTAACGAGATTGAAGCAGTGATCAAAAACCTCCTAAAAATCAAGAGTCCAGGGCCTGATGGATTCCCTGGGGAATTCTACCAAACATTCAAAGATGAAATAATACCTATTCTTCTGAAGCTGTTTCAAAAAATAGAAACAGAAGGAAAGTTTCCAGACTCATTCTATGAGGCCAACATTACCTTAAACCTCAAACCAGCCAAAGACCCCATCAAAAAGGAGAATTTCAGACTGATATCCCTGATGAATATGGATTCCAAAATCCTCAACAAAATCCTAGCTAATAGGATCCAACAATACATTAAAAGGGTCATCCACCACGACCAAGTGGGATTTATCCCCCAGATATAAGGGTGGTTCAACATTCACAAATCAACCGATGTGATAGAACACGTTAATAAGAGAGAGAAAAACCATATGGTCCTCTCAACTGATGCAGAAAAAGTATTTGACAAAAACCAGCATCCTTTCCTGAACAAAACTCTTCAGAGTATAGGGATAGAGGGAACATTCCTCAAGTTCATAAAATCCATCTATGAAAAACCCACTCTCGCTACTATTGTTCAACAAAGTACTAGAAGTCCTAGGAACAGCAATCAGACAACAAAAAGAAATAAAACGTATTCAAATTGGTAAAGAAGAAGTCAAATTCTCTCTTTTCTCAGATGACATGATTCTTTATGTGGAAAACCCAAAAGACTCCACCCCCAAATTACTAGAACTCATAGAGCAATTCAGTCATGTGGCAGGATACAAAATTAAAGCACAGAAATCAGTTGCTTTCTTATACGCTAACAATGCAACTCTAGAAAGAGAAATTAGAGAAATGATTCCATTTACAATAGCACCAAAAGCCATAAGATGCCGTGGAATAAACCTAACCAAAAAGGTAAAGGATTGATACTCTAGGAACTACAGAACACTCATGAAAGAAATTGAAGAAGACACAAAAAGATGGAAAAACATTCCATGCTCATGGATCAGAAGAACAAACATTGTGAAAATGTCTATGCCACCCAGAGCAATCTCTACCTTCAATGCCATCCTGATCAAAATTCCAATGACATTTTTCAAAGTGCTGGAACAAACAATCCTAAAATTTGTATGGAATCAGAAAAAACCCCGAATCATCAAGGAAATGTTGAAAAAGAAAAACAAAGTTGGGGGCATCACTTTGCCCAATTTCAAGCTATATTACAAAGCAGTGATCACCAAGACAGCATGGTACTGGCACAAAAACAGACATATAAACCAATGGAACAGAATAGAGAACCCAGATATGGACCCTCAACTCTATGGTCAAATAATCTTTGACAAAGCAGGAAAAAACATGCAATGGAAAAAAGACAGTCTTTTCAATAAATGGTGCTGGGAAAATTGGACAGCCACATGCAGAAGAATGAAACTCAACTGTTCTCTAACACCATATGCAAAGATAAACTCAAAATAGATGAAAGACCTCAGTGTGAGACAGGAATCCACCAAAATCCTAGAGGAGAACAGAGGCAGTAACCTCTTTGACATCGGCCACAGCAACTTCTTTCAAGATACATCTCCGAAGGCTATTGAAACAAAAGCAAAAAATGAACTTTTGGGACTTCATCAAGATAAAAAGCTTCTGCACAACAAAAGAAACAGTCAAGAAAACAAAGAGGCAATCCACAGAATGGGAGAAGATATTTGCAAATGACACTACAGATAAAGGGCTGGTATCCAAGATCTACAAAGAACTTCTCAAACTCAACACCCAAAAAACAAATAATCAAGTCAAAAAATGGGCAGAAGACATGAACAGACCCTTCTCCAAAGAAGACATGCAAATGGCTAACAGACACTTGAAAAAATGTTCATCATCATTAGCCAGCAGGGAAATTTAAATCAAAACCACACTGAGATACCACCTTACACCAGTTAGAATGGCAAAAATGGACAGGGCAAGAAACAACAAATGTTGGAGAGGTTGTGGAGAAAGGGGAACCCTCTTACACTGTTGGTGGGAATGCAAGTTGGTACAGCCACTTTGGAAAACAGTGTGGAGTGTACCTCAGAAAATTAAAAAATAGAGCTACCCTATGACCCAGCAATTGCTGGGTATTTACCCCAAAGACACCGACGTAGTGAAAAGAAGGACCATATGCACCCCAATGGTCATAGCAGCAATGTCCACAATAGCCAAACTGAGGAAAGAGCCGAGATGCCCTTCAGCAGATGAATGGATAAAGATGTGGTCCATATATACGATGGAATATTACTCAGCCATCAGACAGGATGAATACCCAACTTTTACATCAACATGGATGGGACTGGAGGAGATGATGCTAAGTGAAATAAGTCAAGCAGAGAAAGTCAATTACCATATGGTTTCACTTATTTGTGGAACATAAGGAACAGCATGGAGGACATTAGGAGAAGGAAGGGAAACATGAAGGGGGGGAAATCGGAGGGAGAGATGAACCACGAGAGACTATGGACTCTGAGAAACAAACAGGGTTTTAGAGGGGAGGGGGGTGGGGGGATGG
>NW_027397090.1:16119373-16120001 GCF_003265705.2 Callorhinus ursinus
GGGAGAAGATATTTGCAAATGACACTACAGATAAAGGGCTGGTATCCCAGATCTATAAAGAACTTCTCAAACTCTACACCCAAAAAACAAATAATCAAGTCAAAAAATGGGCAGAAGACATGAACAGACCCTTCTCCAAAGAAGACATGCAAATGGCTAACAGACACTTGAAAAAATGTTCATCATCATTAGCCATCAGGGAAATTTAAATCAAAACCACACTGAGATACCACCTTACACCAGTTAGAATGGCAAAAATGGACAGGGAAAGAAGCAACAAATGTTGGAGAGGTTGTGGAGAAAGGGGAACCCTCTTACACTGTTGGTAGGAATGCAAGTTGGTACAGCCACTTTGGAAAACAGTGTGGAGTGTACCTCAGAAAATTAAAAAATAGAGCTACCCTATGACCCAGCAATTGCTGGGTATTTACCCCAAAGACACCGACGTAGTGAAAAGAAGGACCATATGCACCCCAATGTTCATAGCAGCAATGTCCACAATAGCCAAACTGAGGAAAGAGCCGAGATGCCCTTCAGCAGATGAATGGATAAAGATGTGGTCCATATATACGATGGAATATTACTCAGCCATCAGACAGGATGAATACCCAACTTTTACATCAACATG
>NW_027397090.1:16120101-16132434 GCF_003265705.2 Callorhinus ursinus
GGTTAGCCCGGTGATGGGTATTAAGGAGGGCACGTACTGCATGGAGCAGTGGGTGTTCTACGAAAACAATGGATCGTGGATCACTACATCAAAAACTAATGCTGTATTGTATGGTGACTAGCATAACATAATAAATTAAAATTTAAAAAATAAATTAAAAAACGAAAATATTCTCCACAATAAGACTTACCAACATTTACTTAAAGTTGCTATATCCTAGACACTAACCAGTGTTCTCTAAACTTCAGGTAAAGTCTAAGTCAACCTCATTAACCTATGAACTTCATTTTACCCATGTACCCAGTTTGTACCTACGTGGGCTGAACATGAAGTCATGCTGGCCAGATCCCAAAGCCCCTGCTCTGTGACCATTGTGTCCATGCTTAAAGTCTTAGAGAAAGGTACAGTAACAGATATTTTAAAATACCTTCAGATATTTGGAAAGAATCAAATTATACTGGAACATTTTTCTATTGATTTGTTTTTCAATTGTTCTGATATTCCAGAGAGAGAATATGTCAGCACGCTCCCATTTCACAGTGGACGGCAGCCCTTGGCTGTTCTTATGAACACCAGAGAAAAATGCCTTGAATGACCTTTTTTTTTTTTGTCTCTATGGTTGACTTTGGGTCCTCCCTGTGTGCTACTTTCTAGAGAGGTTGTCTTTTTGCATCTCTCTCAGCTGTAGACCTCTGTCCTTGGCAGTAGTCACGGTCTTCACAAATATTCTTGGTCCTTCCTCATGGATAGAGCATCTTTTATTTTCCCCACTTTGTTCCTTGGTTTCCAGTGGGTATCTACTAGCATCTGAGGCCTATGATTTCGAGGCCCTTCCCCTGGCTTATATGGAGTCCTGCATTGTCTGCCTCAGGCAAGACTGAGTCCTGTTTCTCCCTCAGACATTTGTCTTTTCCAGTTTTTGAGTTGGTTGCTTGCTGTGAAAATACCATTTTCTGATGTGGTCAAGAAAACTCATTGATTTACAGTTTGTTCAGGTTTTGTCTTATAAGAATGGAACAATAGCTTTCTAACTCTACATCTCTGAAGTGAATGCTCTTTCCTTTCTCTTGCTTGATTTTCACTATATGTGGTAGCTAGTCCTCATGTTTTGTGCTTCAGTTCAGATGATTCCATTTTTTACTGAAGATAGATATGTATTTCTGCTTCTTATTGCCTTTCTAAAAATTTTAGTATAGTTGAGACACAACATGACAGTAGTGCCCAATGTACAATGCAGAGATTCCATAAGTCTATATGTTATGTTATACTCACCACAAGCGTAGCTACCACCTGTCACCGTACGATGCTATTAAAATATCATTGACTATATTTCCTACGCTGTACCTTTCATTCTCATGACTTATTCATTCCATAACTGGAAACCTTCACCCATTTTCCTCATTCCCCCACCCCCTTGCCTCTGGCAACCATCGGTTTCTTCTCTGTATTTATAGGATTGATTCTGTTTTTGTTCATTTATTAATTTTTTTAGATCCAACATGTAAGTGAAATCACATGCTCTTTGTCTTTCTCTGTCTCACTTTTTTCATCGAGCATAATATCCTCTAGGTCTTACTCTCTTTTATATGGGATATATTTGTGGGAGAAGAGGCAGAATCGTCTTACTCTAGCACTTTATTTATTTATTTATTTAAAATGTCATCCTTTTCATTCATCAGAGAAAAAAGTTACCACAATTGAAACTAAGCCTGTCTCAATAACATTAGCATATACAAATGTACACCTAATAATGCTGCAAACTTATTATGGCAAATTCAGAGTTAATCAGAAGATTCAGGAAAAGAGAAAACTCAAACATTTTCTTTGTCATTATTTCCCCACTGATAGCTCAAGAACCTATGATTTCTCTTTAAAAACTCTAAGAACACATCAGGTAGACCCAGGAAATATTTTAGGCCAAAGAAGTTTTAATCTGGAATTTTATTACTTTAGATATTAGAAGATATTCAGATATATTATTTATTAGTCTGAAAATTTATTATTTACAGCAAGCCTCTATGCCTTTCAGAATTATTTTTAAAAACAACTATTACCTATATTAAAATTTCTACATTTAAAAATACAGACTTTTGAGGGGCGCCTGGGTGGCTCAGTTGGTTAAGCGACTGCCTCCGGCTCAGGTCATGATCCCGGGGTCCTGGGATCGAGTCCCGCATCGGGCTCCCTGCTCAGTGGGGGTCTGCTTCTCCCTCTGCCCCTCCCCCCTCTCATTCTCTCTCTCTGTCATTCTCTCTCTCTCTCTCAAAAGTAAATAAAATTAAAAAAACCAGACTTTTGAGGATTTTTTCTATTACTCTACCACTTTAAACCAGAGATTTTAGCATTGCTTTGATGAAAATTTACTTAATCCATTGCTTAGGAACATTAATATATTCCTATTATTAGGAAGGAGAGAGTCTGGCAACCAGACTTTTTTTTCCCTAAATAATTATTTATTTATTTTTAAAGATTTTATCTATTTTTGACAGAGACATAGAGAGCACAAGTAGGTAGAGAGGAAGGCGGAGAGAGAGAGGGAGAAGCAGGCTCTCTGCTGAGCAGGGAGCCCGATGCAGGACTTGATCCCAGGACCCTGGGATCATGACCTGAGCCAAAGGCAGCCGCCTAACCAACTGAGCCACCCAGGTGCCCCCTGGCAACCAGACTTAACAATTTACTGCCAGAATAATTTACTACAAAACCTTTGTTTTATGTTATTAAGTAAATTATAAAAAAATAAGCTTTACCCTAGTAAAAACATTTTTTACATTTACACAGAAAATTTGGAAGAAAGTTAGTCTGAGATAATATGGTGGCTCAAAAGGGAAGAAGAAAGGATGAACAATTTAATATCAAACATTAAAGTTTTGGGGAAAATGGGAAGTCTCTAGTAAGTTTTTTAAAAAAGATTTTATTATTACTTTGTGAAAGACAGAGAGAGTGAGTGAGAGAGAGAGAGAGAGAGGATGAGCAGGGAGCCCGATGTGGGGCTCGATCCCAGGACCCTGAGATCATAACCTGAGCTGAAAGCAGACACTTAACTGACTGAGCCACCCAGGCGCCCCTCACTAGTAAATTTTAAAAATAATTTGAGATGGAATGTCTTCCAGTAATTGTCCAAGAACTCATCTGATTGTATTATGACCTGTTTGATATAGAAGCCTTCAGATTTGGCATATTTACACTTACATATTCATTACTGTATCTTAGAGAACACTTTTGTTTTTTATGACTTAGATTTTTTTTTAACACAAAGGTCTAATATAATTAAAATATTTACAAATTAGTCGGGTGCAATTTGGTGCTAAAATATAGGTAGAGATTAGAGAAACCAAAATAAAATGGAATTGTGGTAAACATCTGGTATATACCTCTGTGCTGGAAGGTAAACATAAACTAAAAATCCTATATTTAAAAACGTAAGAATTTAAATCCACAGGATACATATTCATTGCCAGCTTTTAAGCACTAGCACATCTGTTGGATGATACATATAGTAAACATAGTTTATCAAGAGAATTCTGAAATTACACAGAAGGTAGCTTCATGACCCCGGAAAAGTAAATCTTCATGAAGGAGAATCTTTATGGACTTTTCTTAAGCACCAAAAAAGAAAATCAGGTCATAAAACTTTTCTCTCCTAATAGAAAGAGAGTTGATAATGCTCTGAATTCCATTCAATAATGTAAAATTCACTGTTTTTCTTGTTTATGATGCAAACATCTAGTGCTTCTGTGAAGTGTAAATATGATATTAGATTTTAAACATATAGGTTGCTTGCTGTGAGTGTATCTAAATGTCATTTACAAAATAGGTCTCCTCTTAGTTGTGTTTATTATAGAAAAGTCTGAAAAATAAAGACCAGCCAATGAATGAATGATTGAGTAGAATCTCTTATATTTTGGCACTACGTAGCATTGACTATATGTTATCTTCCTATTTTATTAACTACTTTGGACAAGTTCGTTCATATTGTTAAGAATGTCAATAAACATGTACTTTAGTACTCTTTGAGAGAAAATTCAATATCAAACCTTCCATTTGCATAGTACTTTCTCTTTCAGGAACCTATCCTAAGGAAACAACCATAGAGAGATGCAAATATTAGGTATTATTTATAATAGTGAAATATGGTAAGTGGCCCCAAGTATCCAACAAATGCAGGCTGATTTATGGAGTGTTGGACAGGCAATCAAGGTGGATAGTCTGATCCCTCAGGAGCATAGCAGGGCACAGGGCAGGGAGAATGTGGAGCAGCTGGTTAAAGAAATACAGCAAAACATTTCAACATTTGATCAAAGAAAGCCAGTGCAGATTAAATGGAGAAAGGAAAGTGTAAGTGAAGACCATGGACTTCAAAGGAGACGATTTTGAGAGCTCGGGACAGAGCCAGAGTTATGAGAGGGAAGAGGGTCCTCACTGGAGAGCGGTATATGGGTGAGGTTAAAAAAAAGTCACACAATTGATAATGAAGAATGAGTTTGGCTCCTCATGGAAGATGATAGAAGCAGCATGCGAGGATCTAATAAGCTATTTTTCTCTATAAAGGGAGTTATGTGGGATCCAGTTAATGGGCACTGGTTCTGCTTGCTGAGGAAATTGGCTTGAGATGCCTTCTGCAGTCCCCAGGGTGATAGTCCAGGTTGCTGATGTTGTCACCATAATCAATCACCAGAGGTGGAGAGGCTCTGCACTGTGGTACCAGCTGGACAAGAGAGAGCACTTCGCCGAGTGCCAGCAGGGCTGAATCCATAGCCATGTGGCTCTGAGTTCCTATGGTTGCTGTAAGCACTGGATGATGGAACTGGAAAAGTGTGGGTGAAGCAACACCAATGGGAGAGTAAGAAAAAATAGTAAGGAGTCAACAGATAAATTCCTCGTTTTCCTCCTGCACGCCCAAACTACCCCAAAAGTGGTGGTATAATTGGCATCTCCAAAATTATCCTGTATGATTGAGCCATTGTCTTCACTCACTGCCATGTGTTGGTCTGATGTGATACTTCCCTCCCTACCTGTTTTCTCTCCTCCCAGCTTCCTCTTCTCCCTCTCTTCTGCTTCCTTGAGATTTCAATCCCTAATACCATGTTAGTATGTCAGCTGATCCTCAGGGAACCAGAGATATTACAGTTGATAAAGATAAGTCTCTAGAACATAGAAGAGCATAAAAATAAAAAGGAACACACATAAATCACATGATGAACTTATGAGGCACTTAAATATTTAACTGAACAGAAATAAAGGAGAACAAGACAATGGGGAATGGAGCTCCATGTACTAGATTGTCGAGAAGGAAAGTACTCAAACTAACTAAATGGAAAAGAGTTGAAGTAGAAACAATTCTAGGTTAGATGTCAAGACACATTTTCTGTTATGAAGGGTGCTCTTAAAGAATCAGTGAGCCAGTCAACAAGCACTTACTGAACTCCTGCAGGCTTGGGAAGCATGTTGGGCAGGATGGACTCTTCTTTGGATATTTCTAAATTGGAAGAAAAAAAAAAAAAGAAAACCCTCAAAGAAACACCAGAGAAGATAATCCTTACAGAAAGAAAACAAGCACAGAGTTTCACAGAACTCCTTCTATGACTGTGCGTTTTGGCAAAAAAAACCCAAGAGCCTTTGCCAGTCTTCAGACAGAACAAAAGAGAAGATGCCCAAAGTCTCTTGTGAATAACAGATCTCATGATCAAGGCAGGAGACACACTGATTAGGGAAATGAGACTTGGAAATGAGAAAAAGAAGAATCACAGGTGGCAGATGTACCAAGAGAAAAATAGAATGGCCTACATTTAGGACAAATGATCAGAGAAAATGGAGAGAAATAAGACATCTGCAAAGACCAAAAATAAAACCAAGTTCATAATGAGCAAATCAAGGGAGGAAATGTCATAAAACACAATGACAATCATTTACTGCCCGCAAAGTACCAGTTCTGAACCATTTTAGAGAAGATATTAAAGTATTCATGTGGCTATAGATCGTGGAGTTGTGCTTCTGATGGTTTGGTGCTAGTCACCACTAAAGAACGAACATCACCCTTACAGGCCTCTATTACTCTCAAGGTAGAAAACTTTTTATTACCTGAGTACCCTCAGGTCCTTAAAGTGTTGGTGGAAAAAGCTTTATGCTGAGTATTGGAACATCCAACAAAGAAAACTGGATCCCTTTCATAAAACAACAAGGATAGTCAAAGTATTTTCTGAGACTCTTTATTTATTTTTTAAAAGATTTTATTTATTTATTTAATTGACACAGAGAGAGAAAGACAGCAAGAGAGGGAACACAAGCAGGGGGAGTGGGAGAGGGAGAAGCAGGCTTCCCGCCGAGCAGGGAGCCCGATGTGGGGCTCGATCCCAGGACCCTGGGATCATGACCTGAGCAGAAGGCAGCTGCTTAACCAACTGAACCAGCCAGGCGCCCCATCTAAGACTCTTTTAAATGAGAAATTCAACCATTGTGTATTTCTAAATAACTTGGTGTGTTTATAAATAGAAGTTAATCAAGCTGAGGAGAAAGATGAGGAACCTAGAGAATTGTCATAGAGACCAAGATTAGTTCTAGGCATGTGGAGAAAATAGGGAACTTTAACTATCTCCTTGTATGGTGTCCTTTCCTCCTTGGTGAGTGTGATAGACCGAACATTTGTGTCTCCCCCAGAATTCATATGTTGAAACCTAATCCCCAATGTGATGATATTTAGAGGTAGGCCCTTTCAGAAATGATTTGCTCATGAGGATGGAGCCCTCATGAGTGGGATTCGTGTCCTTATAAGAGACCCGAGAGCTCCTTCACGCTTTTTGCCATGGGAGGACAACCAGAAGATGGCCCTCTGAATCAGGAAGTGAGATCTTACCAGACACTGCATCTGCACCTTGATCTTAGACTTCCTGGCATCCAGAAGTACGAAAAATAAATTTCTGTTGTTTGTAAACCACCTAATCCATGGTATTTATTTATAAGCCACCTAATCCATGGTATTCTGTTATAGCAGCCCAAATGGACTAAGAGAGTGAAATCCTTTTTCCAGTCTTTTCTTGCCCCATGTACTGAATGCCTCCCCTTCTCTACCATCTACCTTCTCAGCACCAGAAGGCTTTTAGGTGCTTATTTTACATGAGCTTTCTTGAAACCCTCCTGTTTCACCTGACACCTTCTTTCCCACTTTGTAAAGTCTGGCCCTGACCAATGCCCTTTAATTAAGATTTTCCTAAATTTAAAAGAAAATTTTAGAAAGGAACTTTGGTCCACTTTTGTAGTTATTTATTCCTGATTGATCCTGGTGAAATAAATTTCTTGAATTCTTAATTATTTGAATATAGAATATATTTTATTGGATTATTTTATACTTAATTGACCTCTACTCTTGAATCTCTGAGAAATTCTCAGCACTTTTCATCTTGCCACTTTGTATATCTTCAGGAATTACTAAAGTGATTTGAGCCTAAGAGAAGAAATAACTAAGAGTTGAGGTCATTATAGAGCTGTAATTCTTGGCCTTTCCAAGTTATGAATCTTTTTGAGAATCAGATGTAAGTCATGGAATGTATCACATAAAATGAACCTCACTCGTCCACACACACTCACACACAAAATTCACCAGGTTTTCCAAACTCTTGAATCTGATCCACAAGCTTGTGTTGGAATCCCTAAAAAGGATCACGTGTCTTGGGAGGTGGAACTCAGAGCGAAAAGAATTACTGATGTCTATGGGTCTGCTTGATTTTTCTTTTATGCTCTTGAGATTATATTCTCTGTTTCCAGTGGAAACATTGGAACATATGCAATAATCCTTGAGAGTATTTATGTCACCACTTAGAAGAGCCTGAGAGAATAACATTTGAAACTATTTTATGAGGCAACCATCTGTGTAATAAAAACAATAAGAACGACACAAACTGAGAATCACAGGGCCTAAAATGCAAAGATTAGTGGAGGTGGAAATTAGGGCACCTCAAACTGATAGCTTCCAGGAGCTAGGAGGACTATGGAAAGAAATCACAGATGGCTGGGGTGCCTGGGTGGCACAGGCAGTTATGAGGCTGACTCTTGGTTTTGGCTCAGGTCATAATCTCAGGGTTGTGAGATCAAAGCCCTGTGCCAGGCTCCGTACTGAGTGTAGAGTCTGCTTAAGATTCTCTCTCTCCCTCTGCCTCCCCTCCCTTCCCTCTCTAAAAAAAAAGGAAAAGAGAAATCAGAGATGGCTTAGTAAGAACCTATTTTCATGTGGACACTGGCATGAACAAGCAGAGAGCTTTGTAAAGACAATAATATTTAACTTCCTGTACATTGTCTAGTTTATATTTTCTTCCATCCATCATCATCATCTTTACAGATTTAGTTCTTACTAGCTGGTTTTTATTTTTAGCATGGTACAATTCAAGTATATAATATAGTTCTTACCTTACAGTCTAAGAAAGTTAGTAGCAATTGGACAGGCATCCAGCCAGACCAAGAGAACACAGCACACTCCACATGCCCTTAGCATGGCCATAAACAACACACCGATTTCCTCACCAATTCCATTCCCTAGTTCACTCAACCACATTTTCTCCAGCTCACATTCAGAATACTGAAATAATCTATTCATTTATTTTAATTTAATAGTATATTTTAACAGGATTTTTTATTTAAAAGCAATACACGCTAAATTTTAAAATGTAGAGAATAAAGAAAACCATAAAAAATAATCTAGACAACATCCATTCCCCTTTGTCTTACAGATAACCACATTCAACATATATCCTATAGTGTGTTTATCTTGCTGCTTTCAAGATGTTCTCTTTATGTTTGACTTTCAGCATTTTTAATATGGTTTATCCTATTTGGGGTTTGTTGATCTCCTTGGATGTGCAGATGGATGCTTTTCAGGAAATTTAGAACAATTTCAGCCATTAATTTCTTAAGAATAATTTTGTTTTGCTCCATTGTCTCTCCTCCCTTCCAGGACGCCTATCACATATATGTTGATGTACTTAATGGTGTTCTAAGTTTCTCTGAGACTCTGTTCATTTTTCTGCATTCAATTTTTGCTCTATTTTTCAGATTATACAATCTCTATCCATCTATCTTCAAGATTTCTGATTACTCCTTCTACCAGTTCAAACCTACTGTTGAAAACCGAGGGTTGCTGGAGTGGGGTTGGGGTGGGAGGGATGGGGTGGCCGGGTGATGGACATTGGGGAGGGTATGTGCTATGGTGAGTGCTGTGAATTGTGCAAGACTGTTGAATCACAGATCTGTACCTCTGAAACAAATAATGCAATACATGTTTAAAAAAAAAAAAGAAGAAGATAGCAGGAGGGGAAGAATGAAGGGGGGAAATCGGAGGGGGAGACGAACCATGAGAGACGATGGACTCTGAAAAACAAACTGAGGGTTCTAGAGGGGAGGGGGGTGGGGGGATGGGTTAGCCTGGTGATGGGTATTAAAGAGGGCACGTTCTGCGTGGAGCATGGGGTGTTATGCACAAACAATGAATCATGGAACACTACATCAAAAACTAATGATGTAATGTATGGTGATTAACATAACAATAAAAAATTTAAAGACAAATCTACTGTTGAGCCCAACCAATGAATTTAGAATTTTATTTATGGTACTTCAACACCAGAATTTTCATTTTTTTTTCTAAATAATTTCGGCCTCTGGATTGGCATTCTGTATTTGGTGAGATGGGGTCTTCATACTGTGCTTTACTTCTTTAAGCATGATTTACATCGGTTTTTGAATATATTTTTTCATGGTTATTTTGAAGATTTTGTCTATTAAATCTGATGTCTGGTCCTACTCCAAGGCAATTTCTGTTGCCTGCTTTTTTTGTCCGAGTATGTGTTCCTATCCCTATTTCTTTGCACTTCTTCTATTTTGTTTGTTGTTGTTCTTGAAAACTGGACATTTTAGGTAATATATTGTACCACTCTGGGTACTGATTCCCCTCCCTGCTTTCCGGTCTTGTTGTTATCAGCTTGTTTATTTGTTGTGTGACTTCGCTAGGCTGTTCTTGTGAAGTCTATTTCTTCCACAGTGTGAAGCAGTGTGCATCCTCAGAGGGTGCAGCCCGGGCATGGTGTCAGTCCCCCTGGGATGGTGTAGTTTTGTTTTTCCATCATCTCTCTGTTAAGCTGTCTGCTGCATTTTGGTATTACTCCTCCTCCCACTCATGGCCATTTGGTTCCGCTAATTACGTTGTGATTTCTCTATTGTTTTCCCCAGTGTGCTGGGCATCACTTGTTCAACAGTCTAACCAATTACGTTTGGGGAGAGGTAGTTTTTTAGGCTAGTGTTAAACATTTGTTTGAACCCTAGGAGGGCTTGTCGTAGCTTCCTTCCCTGGGTCTCTCTGGGGAACTAGCTGGTCAATGGCTCAGCTTGTCAATCTTCATTAAGAGGAGCTATTGTTGACTTGAGCTCCTTTGACTTGAACTTGCCCATACCTTTTGTGGAGAATTCTGGAGCTCCCTTTTCTTATGGACTCCTGCTCCTCCTAGGCAAATTCCCTGAGCCACACTCTGGGCACCAGGTGAGACAGTAGACTCTGGTACTCCTTGCCTTTCAGAAGGCTGAGAACTGGTCCAAAGGTGAGCCACAGTGAGGGTGGCTAGGGCCCCAGGATTCTCAGTCTGCCATGTTTTCAGTGGAGCCTCCTTTTTGTGGGTAGAGGCCATGTCAGAGGAGGAATGTCCTGACCTCTTGGCTACACTAGCAGGAATATAACGCTTTTAACTCGGGGTTGAAGGAAATGTGAAATGCGGGGTGGCCTATCCCTCTTGGTGAGATCCTGTAAGCCTTGATTGAGAGCAGAGGGAAAAGGGCCCCATCTTCTTGGCCATGCCCACTGGAAGTAGACCTTCCTTTAAGTCCGGATTCTGGTGATGAGGGAGAGAATAGTTTGTGGCTCAAATGCCACACTATTCATACACAGTTTTAAGAAAGTTTTCTTGAATAAAAGTTTCTTCATTTGCTACCTGCCCTGAGGACAATTTCTAGATACCTTTACTTTTTAAGTCTTGTTTCCGCCAGATTTGCTGGTTTCACTGGGGAGTGGGTCCATGGAGCTTCTCACATTGTCATCCTGGAAGTAGAACTCCATATGGTGTATTTATTATTAACCTTTTTCTTATGTTTATCTTGAATAATTAAAAAAAATAAAATTGGAAACATCATAATAGAGTTTAGTATTCTGCTTTTTTTCTTTTAATATTGTATAAATGTTCTTTTTCCAAGTAGCATTACATTTTTTTTTTTTAGATCATGATTTTTATTGCCTTCCTTGACATTTTCACTCTATGGAGGTACCACAAATTCTCTGGGGAAGCCCTGAACTGTTAGTGCTGCTACAATTTTCTGTGCCTTCTCTGCTCTGCCATGCTATAATTTGTCAGGAGAGTTGTCTTTCTAAAGCACATATCTGATCACATTATTTTTTTCTCCAGAGACCCTTTACTAGGGTGCTGTTTACACAGGTAAGGTTACTGGATGTGGTGATGCACAACTCAAGCTACCTGCTTCCAAGGTGTTTGTCCACAGTGCAGGATGCAGTTGCTATCCTGAACGTGGCATTCAAAATTCCTCACCTCCTACCCCAACCAACCTCTCCAGCCTTTTCCACCAGTGACTCCCCCATTTCTTACTGACATAGGCACTTGTCCACCCCTGTGCCACCCTGCATATTCTTGCCTCTATGCTCACCTTTAATTTCTATCTCCCTTCTGTTGGAGAATTACCACTACACACCTTTCCTTGGGGCTTCAAGCCAAAACTCCTTTTCTCTCCCCCCCATACAAGCCCTTTGTGATGAGCATTTTCTAGGGAGATTTGTGCTGGTCATACTGATCACTTTGGATGACTGTATTCCTTTCAATATGGCTTTAGGCATCTGTTCATTCTCTCTTACTCCCTCCTCCTTCTTTTGGTTACAGAACTCTGAGGTGCCCAGCACCTTGCTAAGCAAGCGCTGATGTGCCTTTCATTGTTAAAATGAACAATGGGGAGAAACGTGGCTACGTTTTCTTCTCTCAATAATCACTGTGGCCTTGGGGATGGAGCAAGATGGCGGAGGGGTAGGAGACCTGGATTTCGTCTGGTCTCAGGAATTCAGCTGAATAGGGATCAAACCATTCTGAACACCTACGAACTCAACAGGAGATCGAAGAAAAGAATAGCAGCAACTCTCTGAACAGAAAAGCGACGACTCTCTGGAAGGTAGGACGTGCGGAGAAGTGAATATGAGGGAATATTCGGGAGGATAGATGGCGGGGGAGGGGGCCTCCGTCGGCCGCTTCTGGCAAGTGCTAGAGCCGCGGAGCACAAAATCGGACCTTTTAGAAGTCGGCTCCG
>NW_027397090.1:16137434-16146678 GCF_003265705.2 Callorhinus ursinus
TCTTTTTTCAAACAAATTCTTATCTTATCAATTCCTTTTATAAAATTTTTTATAATTTTCATCTTTACACTCGTATTCCATCCCTTCATTGTATCAACCCTTATTTTGTACATATATAAGTCTTTCTTTAAAATTTTGGGAGGCACTTTCTCTAACAGACCAAAATACACCCAAATTCTAGTGTGTGGCACTGATCTATGCGCTAGCCTGATCATATTTGATCATATTCTATTTTTTTGTTTTGTTCTGTTTTCGTTTGTTTTTATCTTTTTCTTTTTCTCTTTCTTTTTTCTTTCTTTCCCTTTCTTTTCCCCTGGCTTCAGGTCTTTTCTGATTTGTTTAGAGTATATTTGCTGGGGACGTTGTTACCCTGTTAGCATTTTGTTCTCACATTCATCTATTCTCCTCTGGACAAAATGACAAGATGGAAAAAATCACCTCAACAAAAAGAACAAGAGGTCTGCCAGGGACTTACTCAATATGGACATTACTATGATGTCAGACCTAGAGTTCAGAATCATGATTTTAAAGATACTAGCTGGGCTTGAAAAAAGCATGGAGGTTATTAGAGAAACCCTTTCTGGAGAAATAAAAGAACTAAAATCTAACCAAGTTGAAATCAAAAAGGCTATTAATGAGGTGCAATCAAAAATGGGGGCACTAACTGCTAGGATAAATGAGGCAGAAGAGAGAATCAGCGATATAGAAGACCAAATGATGGAAAATAAAGAAGCTGAGAAAAGAGAGAGAAACAACTACAGGATCAGGAGGGCAGAATTCGAGAGATAAGTGATTCGATAAGACGAAACAAGATTAGAATAATTGGGATCCCAGAAGAAGAAGAAAGAGAGAGAGGGGCAGAAGGAATATTGGAGCAAATAATAGCAGAGAACTTCCCTAATGTGGGGAAGGAAACAGGCATCAAAATCCAGGAGGCACAGAGAACCCACCTCAAAATCAATAAAAATAGGTCAACACCCCAACGTCTAATAGTAAAACTTACGAGTCTCAGAGACAAAAAGAAAATCCTGAAAGCAGCTCAGGAGAATAGATATGTACCTACAATGACACATTGACAACAATATAATAATAGTGGGGGACTTTAACACCCCCCTCACTGAAATGGACAGATCATCTAAGCAAAAGATCAACAAGGAAATGAAGACTTTAAATGACACACTGGACCAAATGGACTTCACAGACATATTCAAAACATTCCATCCCAAAGCAACGGAATACACATTCTTCTCTAGTGCCCATGGAACATTCTCCAGAATTGATCACATCCTAGGTCACAAATCAGGTCTCAACCGGTACCAAAAGATTGGGATTATTCCCTGCATGTTTTCAGACCACAGTGCTTTGAAACTAGAACTCAATCACAAGAGGAAAGTTGGAAAGAACTCAAATGCATGGAGGCTAAAGAGCATCCTACTCAGGAATGAATGGGTCAACCAGGAAATTAAAGAAGATTTAAAAAAATTCATGGAAACCAATGAAAATGAAAACACTACTGTTCAAAATCTTTGGGATGCAGCAAAGGCAGTCCTAAGAGGAAAGTATAGAGCAATACAAGCTTTTCTCAAGAAACAATAAAGGACTCAAATACACAACCTAACCCTACACCTAAAGGAGCTAGAGAAAAAACAGCAAAAAAAGCCTAAATCCAGTAGGAGAAGAGAAATAATTAAGATCAGAGCAGAAATCAATGAAATAGAAACCAAAAGAACAGTAGAACACATCAAGAAACTAGGAGCTGGTTTTTGAAAGAATTAACAAGATTGATAAACCCTTGGCCAGACTTATCAAAAAGAAAAGAGAAATGACCCAAATCCACAAAATCATGAATGAAAGAGGAGAGATCACAACCAACACCAAAGAAATACAAAACAATTATAAGAACATATTATGAGCAACTATATGCCAGCAAATTAGATAACTGGGAAGAAATGGATGCATTCCTAAAATGTATCAACTACCAAAACTGAAGCAGGAAGAAATAGAAAACCTGAACAGACCTATAACCACTAAGGAAATTGAAGCAGTCATCAAAAATCTCCCAAATAACAAAAGCCCAGGGCCAGATGGCTTCCCAGGGGAATTCTATCAAACATTTAAAGAATTAATACCTATCCTCCTGGAACTGTTCCAAAAAATAGAAATAGAAGGAAAACTTCCAAACTTGTTTTATGAGGCCACCATTACCTTGATCCCCAAACCAGACAAAGACCCCATCAAAAAGGAGAATTACAGACCAATATCCTTGATGAACATGGATGCAAAAATCTCACCAAAATACTAGCCAATAGGATCCAACAGTACATTAAAAGGATTATTCACCATGACCAAGTGGGATTTATCCCTGGGCTGCAAGATTGGTTCAACATCTGCAAATCAATCAATGCGATACAGTACATTAACAAAATAAAGAACAAGAATCCTATGATCCTCTCAATAGATGCAGAAAAAGCATTTGACAAAGTACAGCATCCTTTCTTGATCAAAACTCTTCAGAGTATAGGGATAGAGGGTACATACCTCAGTATCATAAAAGCCATCTATGAAAAACCTACAGCGAGTATCATTCTCAATGGGGACAAGCTGAGAGCTTTCCCCCTAAGGTGAGGAACGTGGCAGGGATGTCCACTATCACCACTGATATTCAACATAGTATTAGAAGTCCTAGTCACAGCAATCAGACAACAAAAAGAAATCAAAGGCATCCAAATCGGCAAAGAGGAAGTCAAACTCTCACTCTTTGCAGATGATATGATACTTTATGTTGAAAACCCAAAGGACTCCACCCCAAAACTGCTAGAACTCATACAGGAATCCAGTAAAGTGGCAGGATATAAAATCAATGCACAGAAATCAGTGGCATTCCTATACACCAACAACAAGATAGAAGAGAGACAAATCAGGGAGTTGATCCCATTTACAATTGCCCCCAAAACCATAAGATAACCAGGAATAAATCTAACCAAAGAGGCAAAGGATCTGACTCAGAAAACTATAAAATACTCCTGAGAGAAATTCAGGAAGACACAAAGAAATGGAAAAACGTTCCATGCTCATGGATTGGAAGAACAAATATTGTGAAGATGTCAATGCTACCTTGAACAATCTACACATTTAATGCAATCCCCATCCAAGTACCATCTACTTTTTTCAAAGAAATGGAACAAATAGTCCTAAAATTTGTATGGAACCAGAAAAGACACCAAATAGCCAGAGGAATGTTGAAAAAGAAAAACAAAGCTGGCGGCATCACAATTCCAGACTTCCACCTCTATTGCAAATCTGTCATCATCAAGACAGTATGGTACTGGCACAAAAACAGACACATAGATCAATGGAACAGAACCGAGAGCCCAGAAATGGACCCTCAACTCTATGGTCAACTAATCTTCGACAAAGCAGGAAAAAATGTCCAATGGCACAAAGACAGTCTCTTCAACAAATGGTGTTCGGAAAATTGGACAGCCACATGCAGAAGAATGAAACTGGACCATTTCCTTACACCACACACAAGAATAGACTCCAAATGGTTGAAAGACCTAAACGTGAGACAGGAGTCCATCAAAATCCTAAAGGAGAATACAGGCAGCAACCTCTTTGACCTCAGCCGCAGCAACTTCTTCCTAGAAACATCGCCAAAGGCAAGGGAAGCAAGGGCAAAAATGAACTATTGGGATTTCATCAAGATAAAAAGCTTTTGTACAGGAAAAGAAAGTCAACAAAACCTAAAGACAACCGACAGAATGGGAGAAGATATTTGCAAATGACATATCAGACAAAGGGCTAGTATCCAAAATCTATAAAGAACTTATCAAACTCAACACCCAAAGAACAAATAATCCAATCAAGAAATGGGCAGAAGACATGAACAGACATTTCTGCAAAGAAGACATCCAAATAGCCAACAGACACATGAAAAAGTGCTCAACATCACTCGGCATCAGGGAAATCCAAATCAAAACCTCAATGAGATGCCACCTCACACCAGTCAGAATGGTTAGAATTAACAAGTCAGGAAACAACAGATGTTGGCGGGGATGTGGAGAAAGGGTAACCCTCCTACAGTGTTGGTGGGAATGCAAGCTGGTGCAACCACTCTGGAAAACAGTATGGATGTCCTCAAAAAGTTGAAAATAGAGCTACCATATGATCCAGCAATTGCACTACTGGGTATTTACCCCAAAGATACAAATGTAGGGATCCGAAGGGGTACGTGCACCCCGATGTTTATAGCATCAATGTCCACAATAGCCAAACTGTAGAAAGAGCCAAGATATCCATCGACAGATGAATGGATAAAGAAGATGTGGTATACACACACACACACACACACACACACACACACACACACACACACACACACTGGAATATTATGCAGCCATCAAAAGGAATGAGATCTTGCCATTTGCAACGACGTGGATAGAACTGGAGGGTGTTATGCTGAGTGAAATAAGTCAATCAGAGAAAGATATGTATCATATGACCTCACTGATATGAGGAATTCTTAATCTCAGGAATCAATCTGAGGGTTGCTGGAGTGGGGGTGGGGTGGGAGGGATGGGGTGGCTGGGTGATAGACATTGGGGAGGGTATGTGCTATGGCGAGTGCTGTGAATTGTGCAAGACTATTTGAATCACAGATCTGTACCTCTGAAACAAATAATACAATATATGTTAAGAAAAAAAAAAGAAGAAGAAGATAGCAGGAGGGGAAGAATGAAGGGGGGTAAATCGGATGGGGAGATGAACCATGAGAGAGGATGGACTCTGAAAAACAAAATGAGGGTTCTAGAGGGGAGGGGGTTGGGGCATGTGTTAGCCTTGTGATGGGTATTAAAGAGGGCACATTGTGCATGGAGCACTGTGTGTTATGCACAAACAATGACTCATGTAATACTACATCACAAACTAATGATGTAATGTATGGTGATTAACATAACAATAAAAAATTTTAAAGAAAAAATAATCATTGTGGCCTTTTAAATCTAGCATCCTTTGTTTCTCACGATTTAAAATATGCGGACTGTTTTATTCTTCATAATGGGTCTTAGTGGTCACTAGCGATTATTTAAATTTTCTCGAAAATGAAATTAATGTGGGGGTGGTATAGGGTCTCTGGCAGTGAATGTCCTCTTCAACCAATAGCAAGAATTCGGACTGGTTTTGGTGTGGATGTGGCAGCTTCCTTTCATAAAGTTTGAAAACAGTTTTATTCTGTAAACGAAAGAGGAAAAAAAACTTTAGAGACACAGAATTTAAGAGCTAATTTTGTATTCATTAAACAACTATGGATAGGACTGTAACCCATTAGTTTACAGACCAAAATTGGAGTCAGGCTCTAAGCCAGTCTCAAATTTATCTGCTTTCCTCAGGATTACCTCAGAGAATATTTCGAGTGTGCTGTGTTTGGTGTTAGTGGGGAGGGCGGGCGTATCAAGATTTGGGAGCTAATTAAACACCTAGTGACTGCTGCGTTTTGTGAAACTGAGTTACAATCTCCCCAGGAATTTTTCTTCATTAATTTGACCTTAAACGACTTTTTCTCTGGCTCTGCTCAGGACATCTTAAAAGCCTGTGTCATTTTCTCCCTACAAAACCTGTCTAAGAGGATCCTGAAATAGTGTAGACTTTTAAGATGGAGGTGTTTTCTGTTTGCTCTTTGGACAAAAGATTTTCAAGTACTAAGAACTTTACGAACAACCTGATGCCTGACGACTTAGGTAAAAGTGCCTAAACATAAAGAAGGTTACATGCTTTGAGAATGTCTGGGAACGATGTATCAATCTGCTTGGGCTGCTTTAACAAAATGCCAGAGACTGGATGGTTCAGAGAACAAGCATTTATTTCCAATCATTCCAGAGCCTGGGAAGTTCAAGATCAAGGCGCTGGTAGATTCAGTTCCTGGTGAGGACCCTCTTCCTGGCTTTCAGATGGTCACCTTCTTGCTATGTCTCACATGGTGGAGGGAAAGAGCTTTGCTCTCTTCTTATAAGGACACTAATTCTATCATGTGGGCTTCACCCTGTGACCTCATCTAAACTTAATTACCTCCTGAAGACCACCTCACTGAATAGCATCACTTTGGGGCTTAGGACTCAACGTATGAATTTGGGGAGTTCACAAACATTTAGTACATAACAGGTGAACTTCCACATTTCCCATTGGAGTTTTAGATAATAATAAAGCCCACTTCCCCAGGCTCTATAGGTATGTGTATTCCTGCACACTGGGGAGAGACTTGATCACCTCCCTCTTAAGAACCAGCATTCTGTAGCCTGGAGAGAAAATGTGACAGGCAGCAGAGTCTCTCTCTCTTACCTTTTTTTTGAGATATAATTCACATGCCATACAATTAATCCATTTCAAGTGTACAATTCAGTGAAAGAATCTCTTTGCAAGTTTTGTGGGAAGGCTATTCTTAAATGAAACAGAACTGTGATAAAGGAGAATACATGGTAATCTTTCACACATAATGGGAGTTGATTAGTGGCAGTGAGACCACTAGCTCAAACACAGGAACACTTATGCCGTGAGCTAGATGTCTAGGTTATTTTGGGAGAAATGCTTCATAGATAATTCTGAATGAGTGTTGGCTGTTGTTCTTTATTGGTTTAAATACAGGTCTTGCCCATTTGCATCTTTCTATTGTTTTGGGTGGTTTCTTGTATTCAGCTCATTTCCAAGTGGGGTTATTTGCAATAGAACAAAGTGGGGGATAATTTTACGTTCAAGCATTTGGTAGAACAGAGGTGAGAGAGAGGTTATAAAAGAAAGAGAGGAGCTTGAGGAAAGGAGTGGAGGCTTGGCTGGGTCAACACTAAATTGTTAACAGCAAACCTGCTGTGCTTACTTTGGAGTCTTTGTAACATAGAATCTAATTGCACTGTCTTGTTGAGGATTCCGTGTGGGGATGGAGGCTAACTTCTTCCCCGCACTCTGTGTGCTCTGGCTACCTGTTGCCCGGGTACACAGACAGGCAGCTGCAATGATGGGGTATAATAAGTCAGGTGCTGAGCTCATGGCAGGAGTTGCAAATTATTCAAGACTTTCACATGAGAGTTTGGACTAAGAATATCCAGGTAATGCTGCAATCAATCACAGAGTAGAAAAACTGCCTCAGTCTGCCAAGGAAAATCAGGGAAGGCTGTCTCAGAACCTTGTTCAGTGACCTTGTGGTAGGCTGAATGCCAAAGGGGTCTGTTCATGGACGTCATGGGGTGATAGGATACTATTCAGGTTGTGTCTCCTAATGGAAGTTTTGAGTGTATCATCTGGATTTTCCCTTTTTTCCAGCAGAAACAAGTGTGACAAGATGATCTTGGAAGAGCATTTGAAGGTGTTTTGTTGGTTGGTTGGTTGGTTGGTTTTAGGCTAATCATCTTTTGTTCAATAGTAAGTAGATGTCATTATGCTTGAAATATTACAGTCAGTTTGAGTTATAACGAAGAGCAAAACAGATTTTCTTGAATCAGGAGATTTAAAAAAAACCCCACCTCATTCCAATGATTTTTCTTCCATCTCTCTTGTTGAGGGAACCCAAACTACACATTTTACCGTGCAAATCAGAATGACTGATTTTCCCATTGGCCACTTACCTTCAATATCTGATGAGGAGGGTCTCCATAGGGACTCACGTGTTTCAGGGAGTTGTTTAAACTTGATTGTATGGGACTCATAATTTTAACTGATGCGTTTGAAATTGATATCAAATATGAAAAGTGTTATGTTCATCAGAAGTCCTCAAATGCCGGTCCTAGTAGAGGGGAGTAATTTGGGAACAAGGAATATGCTTCTCATTATCCTTGTCATTATGTATTTTAACAATCCACATGTGAAGAGTATTGTACTGAGCCTGTGAGGTGAAAAAGGTTAAGTTATTAATAATATTAATAAGATCTATGGAGTTATAATGCTATTATAAACAGATTTATTGATAAAACTAGCATTTTCAGAGTTTGGAGATTTCCGTATGAAGTCAGGAATATTTAGACTGTGTCAAGTGAAAGTGGAAGGAAAGGATATTTCAAATGTTGTGAAAACTAAATATTTGGAGTCCTGTGGGTAAAGGTATTGTTAGGTTGGTAGATGCTACAATCATTCCTCATTTCCTCCACACACACCTCTGTGCAATACATGGCTTTGCTGACCCTTATTAAGAGGTACAGACCCCCTCCCCCACCATTTGTATACCTGGAATGGCCTCATGACTGGCTTTGACCAAAAGAATGTGGACTGAGTACTATTTGTGACATCTGATCCTAAGCCTCAGGAGACATTCATTATACCTTCCTCTCCCTGCTTGAAAGGTGCTGCCTTTTCGTGAGGAACCTTGGAATAGCCTCCTAAGGGTGAAACCCATGGCCTGACATGATCTTCCAGCTGAGCCCCCCACAGATGAACAAGCCCCTAGTTGAACAGCCATGTAGATAATCACAGATGAGACAAGCAGTGGAACTTCTCAGCTGAGCCTGGCCCAAACAGAATTATGAGGAAATATAAATGCTGTCTTAGACCACTCAGTTTTGGGGTACTTCGTTAGGCGGTGATAAATAACTAACACAATTATTCGAAATGCCAGTGTGCAGGGTGACGTCGAGTAAAAGGACCGAGAATTTGTGATCTTGTGTTTTTCCTCTTAAAAGTTCTATTTAACTCATTTTCAGCTTTTGATTAACCATTGTTAGATACTACGTAGTTATGAAAGCTCAGCATTACCAACCTACCATGGGCAATTCTTAAGGCATTTTAATACTAGCCCACACTGCTATAGGGCTCTTATTACTTCCCTGTGTTTGATGGCACCTCTCTTTCCGGTCTGGCTTCCTCTCTTCGTGGACTGAAAATCTTAAGGGTCTTTCATTTGTTGGTCTTTGAATCTCCAGTTCTCAGCATAATGCTTCCCATATGTAGTGGATTTGGTGGGTTATTATTGATTAACTGGGTACATCTCTGTTGTGCTCGTGCCAGAGTCCACAGTCTTTGCTGGCAGGTAACTCATTCTCTGACTCTAGGATCCAGATAACTGCCTGGTCCGTGGCAGATAATCAATACCTGCTTGGGGATTGACTGATGCCTTTTGCTTATTTCTCTAATCTCTGTCATGGAAGAGTAGAGGAAAGTTATATATAAAAATGATTTTGGGGGCGGAGCAAGATGGTGGAGGAGTAGGAGACCTGGATTTCGTCTGGTCTCAGGAATTCAGCTGAATAGGGATCAAACCATTCTG
>NW_027397090.1:16146688-16198902 GCF_003265705.2 Callorhinus ursinus
CAGGAATTCAGCTGAATAGGGATCAAACCATTCTGAACACCTACGAAGTCAACAGGAGATCGAAGAGGAGAGTAGCAACAACTCTCTGAACACAGAAGCGACCACTTACTAGAAGGTAGGACGTGCGGAGAAGTGAATCCGAGGTGATATTCAGGAGGATAGACGGCGGGGGAGGGGGCCTCCATCGGCCGCTTCTGGCAAGTGCTAGAGCCACGGAGCACAAAATCGGGCCTTTTAGAAGGTGGCTCCGCGGAGGGACATTGCCCCAGTGGCTAAGCGGGGGGTGGAACCCTCGCGGGACAGTGTGGTCTCAGGACCCTCGGGGTCAGAGAAAGACCGGGGGTACCTGAGTGCGGCAGAGCTCCCAGGGATCGGAGCGGGGAAGCCGGCTGCAGAGACGGAGCCGAGGCGCGGGCTCTCAGCTCGGGGTGGCCATAGACTGTGATCCGCAGCCCAGTTGGGCCACAGCTCCTCCAGCAGGGACCCAACAAGCGGCAGAGCCGGGGAGACTCCCCTTCCTTCCCTGGGAGGAGCGGCGCGGGAGCGCACCGCAGGGATCTGCTGGGTTTGGAGACTCCACACGGGGTCGGGTGCCGGAGATAGAAACGCTCGGTCACAGGCCGGGTGAGCACGGAGTGCGGCCGGAGACCGGGGACACGGGAGGGACTGCTTTTCTCTGGGGGCGCACTGAGGAGCGGGGCCCCGAGTTCTCAGCTCCTCTGGGCAGAGATTGGGAGGCCACCATTTTCACCCTGGTCCTCCAAGGCTGTGCAGAGAGCTTGCAGGGAACAAAAGCTCCTGAGAGCAAAACCAAGCAGCTGGCTTAGCCCAGACCGACAAGGGCGGGGCAATTCTGCCTCCTGTAAAGACATTTGGGAACCACGGCAACAGGCCCCTCCCTCAGAAGATCAGCAAGAACAGCCAGCCAAGACCAAGTTTACTGATCAAGGAGAACGGGAGAAGTCCAGCGCTAGGGGAATACTGCACATAGAATTCATGGCTTTTTTACCATGATCCATTAGTTTTTCAAAGTTAATTTTTTTAACTGTTTTTTGTTTTTTTTTTTTGAATTTTTCTTTTTCCCTTTTTCAACCAACATCTTATCAATCCCTTTTTTAAAAAAACATTTTTTATTTTTCATTTTGAGTCATATTTTATCCTTTCATAGTAGTTACCCATATTTTTGACATATATATATAAGTTGTTCTCTCTTTAAAATTTTGAGATAGAGTTTCTTCTAACAGATCAAAATATACCCTAAATCACTAGTGTATGGCTTTGTTCTAGTGTCCTGCTTGATCACAGTCTCTCCCATTTCTTTTCTTTTCTTTTTTCTTTTTTTAAATCTTCTTCTTTCTTCTTTCAAACAACTTCTTATCAATTCCGTTTATAAAACCTTTTATAAGTTTCATCTTTACAGTCATCTTCCATCCCTTCATTGTATCAACCCTTATTTTGTACATATATAAGTCTTTCTTCCTTTAAAATTTTAGGAGGCACTTTCTTCTAACAGACCAAAATACACCCAAAATCTAGGGTGTGGCACTGATCTATGCACTAGCCTGATCATATTTGATCATATTGTTCTTTTTTGTTTTGTTCTGTTTCTGTTTGTTTTTATCTTTTTCTTTTTCTTTTTTTTCTCTTTCTTTTTTCTCTCTTTCCCTTTCTTTTCCCCTGGTTTCAGGTCTTTTCTGATTTGTATACAGTATATTTGCTGGGGACGTTGTTAACCTGTTAGCATTTTGTTCTCTCATTTATCTGTTCTCCTCTGTACAAAATGACAAGAAGAAAAAAATTACCTCAGCAAAAAGAACAAGAGGTAGTACGGTCTGCCAGGGACCTACTCAATATGGACATTAGTACGATGTCGGACCTAGAGTTCAGAATCATGACTTTAAAGATACTAGCTCGGCTTGAAAAAAGCGTGGAAGTTATTAGAGAAACCCTTTCTGGAGAAATAAAAGAACTAAAATCTAACCCAGTCGAAATCAAAAAGGCTATTAATGAGGTGCAATAAAAAACGGGGCCACTAACTGCTAGGATAAATGAGGCAGAAGAGAGAATCAGCGATATAGAAGACCAAATGATGGAAAATAAAGAGGCTGAGAAAAAGAGAGAGAAACAACTACAGGATCACGAGGGCAGAATTCGAGAGATAAGTGATATAATAAGACGAAACAACATTAGAGTAATTGGGATCCCAGAAGAAGAAGAAAGATAGAGAGGGGCAGAAGGAATATTGGAGCAAATAATAGCAGAGAACTTCCCTAATGTGGGGAAGGAAACAGGCATCAAAATCCAGGAGGCACAGAGAACCCCTCTCAAAATCAATAAAAATAGGTCAACACCCCGACATCTAATAGTAAAACTTACGAGTCTCAGAGACAAAGAGAAAATCCTGAAAGCAGCTCGGGAGAAGAGATATGTAACCTACAATGGTAGATACATTAGATTGGCAAAAGACCTATGCACAAAGACCTGGCAGGCCAGAAAGGACTGGCGTGATATCTTTAGAGCACTAAACGAGAAAAATATGCAGCCAAGAATACTATATCCAGCAAGGCTGTCATTGAAAATAGAAGGAGAGGTAAAAAGCTTCCAGGACAAACAGAAACTAAAGGAATTTGCAAACACAAAACCAACCCTACAAGAAATATTGAAAGGGGTCCTCTAAGCAAAGAGAGAGACTAAAAGCAGCATAGATCAGAAAGGAACACAGACAATATACAGTCACAGTCACCTTACAGGCAATACAATGGCACTAAATTCATATCTTTCAATAGTTATCCTGAATGTGAATGGGCTAACTGCCCCAATCAAAAGACACAGGCTATCAGATTGGATTAAAAAACAAGACCCATCGATATGCTGTCTGCGAGAGACTCATTTTAGACCCAAAGACACCCCCACATTGAAAGTGAGGGGGTCGAAAACCATTTACCATGCTAATGGACACCAAAAGAAAGCTGGGGTGGCAATTCTTATATCAGACAAATTAGATTTTAAAACAAAGACTGTAATAAGAGATGAAGAAGGACACTATATCTTACTTAAAGGGTCTATCCAACAAGAAGATCTAACAATTGTAAATATCTATGCCCCTAACATGGGAGGAGCCACTTTTATAAGGCAATTAATAACAAAAGCAAAGAAACACATTGACAACAATACAATAATAGTGGGGGACTTTAACACCCCCCTCCCTGAAATGGACAGATCATCTAAGCAAAAGATCAACAAGGAAATAAAGACATTAAATGACACACTGGACCAAATGGACTTCACAGACATATTCAGAACATTCCATCCCAAAGCAACGGAATACACATTCTTCTCTAGTGCCCATGGAACATTCTCTAGAATTGATCACATCCTAGGTCACAAATCAGGTCTCAACTGGTACCAAAAGATTGGGATTATTCCTTGCATATTTTCAGACCACAGTGCTTTGAAACTAGAACTCAATCACAAGAGGAAAGTCGGAAAGAACTTAAATACATGGAGGCTAAAGAGCATCCTACTGAAGAATGAATGGGTCAACCAGGAAATTAAAGGAGAATTAAAAAAATTCATGGAAACCAATGAAAATGAAAACACAACTGTTCAAAACCTTTGGGATACAGCAAAGGCAGTCCTGAGAGGAAAGTATAGAGCAATACAAGCCTTTCTCAAGAAACAAGAAAGGTCTCAAATACACAACCTAACCCTACACCTAAAGGAGCTGGAGAAAGAACAGCAAATAAAGCCTAAACCCAGCAGGAGAAGAGAAATAATAAAGATCAGAGTAGAAATCAATGAAATAGAAACCAAAAGAACAGTAGAACAGATCAACGAAACTAGGAGCTGGTTCTTTGAAAGAATTCACAAGATTGATAAACCGCTGGCCAGACTTATCAAAAAGAAAAAGGAAATGACCCAAATCAACAAAATCATGGATGAAAGAGGAGAGATCACAACCAACACCAAAGAAATACAAACAATTATAAGAACATATTATGAGTAACACTATGCCAGCAAATTAGATAACCTGGAAGAAATGGGTGCATTCCTAGAGATGTATCAACTACCAAAACTGAAGCAGGAAGAAATAGAAAACCTGAACAGACCTATAACCACTAAGGAAATTGAAGCAGTCATCAAAAATCTCCCAAGAAACAAAAGCCCAGGGCCAGATGGCTTCCCAGGGGAATTCTATCAAACATTTAAAGAAGAATTAATACCTATTCTCCTGAAACTGTTCCAAAAAATAGAAATGGAAGGAAAACTTCCAAACTCATTGTATGAGGCCACCATTACCTTGATCCCCAAACCAGACAAAGACCCCATCAAAAAGGAGAATTACAGACCAATATCCTTGATGAACATGGATGGAAAAATTCTCACCAAAATACTAGCCAATAGGATCCAACAGTACATTAAAAGCATTATTCACCATGACCAAGTGGGATTTATCCCTGGGCTGCAAGGATGGTTCAACTTCCGCAAATCAATCAACGTGATACAATACATTAATGAAAGAAAGAACAAGAGTCCTATGATCCTCTCAAAAATGCAGAAAAAGCATTTGACAAAGTACAGCATCCTTTCTTGATCAAAACTCTTCAGAGTATAGGGATAGAGGGTACATACCTCAATATCATAAAAGCCATCTATGAAAAACCTACAGCGAATATCATTCTCAATGGGGAAAAGCTGAGAGCTTTCCCCCTAAGGTGAGGAACGTGGCAGGGATGTCCACTATCACCACTGATATTCAACATAGTATTAGAAGTCCTAGTCACAGCAATCAGACAACAAAAAGAAATCAAAGGCATCCAAATCGGCAAAGAGGAAGTCAAACTCTCACTCTTTGCAGATGATATGATACTGTATGTGGAAAACCCAAAAGACTCCACCCCCAAAACTGCTAGAACTCTTACAGGAATTCAGTAAAGTAGCAGGATTTAAAATCAATGCACAGAAATCAGTGGCATTCCTATACACCAAAAATAAGAAGAGAGACAAATCAGGGAGTCGATCCCATTTACAATTGCACCCAAGCCATAAGATACCTAGGAATAAATTTAACCAAAGAGGCAAAGGATCTGTACTCAGAGCACTATAAAATGCTCATGAAAGAAACTGAAGAAGACACAAAGAAATGGAAAAACGTTCCATGCTCATGGATTGGAAGAACTAACATTGTGAAGATGTCAATGCTACCTAGAGCAATCTACACATTCAATGCAATCCCCATCAAAATACCATCCACTTTTTTCAAAGAAATGGAACAAATAATCCTAAAATTTGTATGGAAGCAGAAGAGACCCCAAATAGCCAGAGGAATATTGAAAAAGAAAAGCAAAGCTGGCGGCATCACAATTCCAGACTTCCAGCTCTATTACAAAGCTGTCATCATCAAGACAGTATGGTACTGGCACAAAAACAGACACATAGATCAATGGAACAGAATAGAGAGCCCAGAAATAGATCCTCAACCCTATGGTCAACTCGTTTTTGACAAAGCAGGAAAGAATGTCCAATGGCAGAAAGACAGTCTCTTCAACAAATGGTGTTGGGAAAATTGGACAACCACATGCAGAAGAATGAAACTGGACCATTTCCTTACACCACACACAAAAATGGACTCCAAATGGTTGAAAGACCTAAACGTGAGACAGGAGTCCATCAAAATCCTAAAGGAGAACACAGGCAGCAACCTCTTCGACCTCAGCCTCAGCAACTTCTTCCTAGAAACATCGCCAAAGGCAAGGGAAGCAAGGGCAAAAATGAACTATTGGGATTTCATCAAGATCAAAAACTTTTGCACAGCAAAAGAAACAGTCCACAAAACCAAAAGACAATCGGCAGAATGGGAGAAAATATTTGCAAATGACATATCAGGTAAAGGGCTAGTATCCAAAGTCTATAAAGAACTTATCAAACTCAACACCCAAAGAACAAAGAATCCAATCAAGAAATGGGCAGAAGACATGAACAGACATTTTTCCAAGGAAGATATCCAAATGGCCAACAGACACATGAAAAAGTGCTCAACATCGGTCGGCATCAGGGAAATCCAAATCAAAACCTCAATGAGATGCCACCTCACACCAGTCAGAATGGCTAGAATTAACAAGTCAGGAAACGACAGATGTTAGCGGGGATGTGGAGAAAGGGAAACCCTCCTACACTGTTGGTGGGAATGCAAGCTGGTGCAGCCACTCTGGAGAACAGTATGGAGGTTCCTCAAACAGTTGAAAATAGAGCTACCATACGATGCAGCAATTGCACTACTGTTTATTTACCACAAACATACAAATGTAGGGATCCGAAGGGGTACGTGCACCCCAATGTTGATAGCAGCAATGTCCACAATAGCCAAACTGTGGAAAGAGCTAAGATGTCCATCGACAGATGAATGGGTAAAGGAGAGGTGGTATATATACACAATGGAATATTATGCAGCCATCCAAAGGAAGGAGATCTTGCCATTTGCAATGACGTCGATGGAACTGGAGGGTGTTATGCTGAGTGAAATAAGTCAATCAGAGAACGACATGTATCATGTGACCTCGCTGATATGAGGAATTTTTAACCTCGGGAAACAAACTGAGGGTTGCTGGAGTGGTGGGGGTAGGAGGGATGGGGTGGCTGGGTGACAGACATTGGGGAGGGTATGTGCTATGGTGAGCGCTGTGAATTGTGCAAGACTGTTGAATCACAGATCAGTACTTCTGAAACAAATAATGCAATATATGTTAAGAAAAAAGAAAGAAGAAGATAGCAGGAGGGGAAGAATGAAGGGGAGTAAGTCGGAGGGGGAGACGAACCATGAGAGACAATGGACTCTGAAGAACAAACTGAGGTTTCTAGAGGGGAGGGGGTTGGGGGGATGGATAAGCCTGGTGATGGGTATTAAAGAGGGCCTGTTCTGCGTGGAGCACTGGGTGTTAGGCACAAAGAATGAATCATGGAACACTACATCAAAAACTAATGATGTATGGTCATTAACATAACAATAAAAAATTAAAAAGTAAATAATTTTACTTTTGTGGGCAGCAAGAAAGTGCCACGTGGATCTATCTATCACCTTCAACGAGTTCCTAGCTCAGACCTCTGCATGGTAGATGGTAAAGTGACTGTAAGTACTTCACGCCTTCTTCAGCGAGGAGGGGGCATCGTTTCAGAGACAGGTGAATGTAAAGCACCTTTAAAAACCCTCAACTTCTGCATATATTTAAAAGAGGTACATTGCATTACAAGGGGGGCTCCTTCTTACAAAAGCTAGTGCTTCCTGCTCTGTGATGAACAGTGCCTGACAGTTCATGTTGCTCTTAGGACTCATCAGTGTCCCTTCTGCTCTTTATTAGAACAGGTGACTTTAGGAAGCTAACCTCCCCTGTGACCATGGCATGGACCAGAAGAACTCTGGGGGAGATGTGGGGACATGTTGCCTTGCTTCTGCTCTGAAAGTGAGCAGAGGCACAGCCAAGCAGTAGGGGAGAGCCAGCAGCGTTCTAGACATTGTCCTGTTGTGCTCAACAAAATCCCATCAGGCCTTCTTGGATTCCCTATTAGGTTTTTTAAAGTGACAAAACAGACCTCTGATCTGAAGGACAGAGGACAGTGAGTGACATGTGACATAGAGACTGCTCACGTGCCTATTAGGCGTCATACAGTTTATGTAGTTGAACCTTTGGGGTTGAGGTACAGGGGTCAATGGTAGAGATTTAGTAAGGATCTAGAAGCAGATGCTGTCTCCAGGGGTTTGCATGTTCTGATGACCCCCCAAAAAGCTGTTGAATGCACATGATTCATCAGCATCAAGGAGGGGTTTGGAGACAGGCTACCTCTGAAGATGTAAAAGCATCCTTTTATGAGATTAGTGTAACTGGAAGCCTAAAACACATTGTCAAGCTCACTTAGGTTGTGAGATTTAGATGTCTGAAATAGAAAATTATAAATTTGCTGGATGTCCTAATTTCAGTATGTGTTGAGGGGATAAGCATCATATGGAAAGATTTTTTGGGGGGGAAGTACAGTTTGCTGACCTCAGCATGCTGGGAGTAGACCAGAATTCCAAAACTCACAGGTGTTTGCTTTTGGCTGATATTAAGAATAGTACTTCCAAACTTTTTTGGGGGGTTGTTCCTGCCTTTGGCTATTGTAAATAGCATTGCTATTAACATCCATATGAAAGTTTTTATTTACGCACCTGTTTTTAGTCTTTTGGGGTATATGCGTTAGGAATGGAATTGCAGTAATTCTACGTTCAAATTTTTGAGGAAGCACCAAACTGTTTTCCACACTGGCTGAAGCTTTTCACGTTCCCACTAGCAATGGATGACGGTTTTGATTTCTCGACATCTTTGCCAACAGTTGTTACTTTCCATTGTTTTGATTATAGCCATCCTAGTGGGCGTGAAGTGGTAGCTCATTGTGGTTTTGATTTGTATTTCCCTAATGAATAATGATGTGGAACATCTTTTCATGTGCTTGTTGCCATCTGTAAGTCTTCTTTGGAACAGTATCTATTCAAGTACTTGGCTCATCTTGTGATTGTCCTTTTGTCATTGAGCAGTACATAGCTTGCTATTTTCTGTTCTTGTCCTTTAAGAGTGACATTGTGCAGCATGTCCTTGCTTGTCATGGACTCTTTTCACACAATATTATGTTCGGATTCTTCATGTATGCTAACTGCTCCCTTATTGTCCACTTTGCATTCACGATTTATTTTCCTTTATGCTTCTGATGGGCATTTCATAGTTTCCAGTTTTTGCCTATTCCAAATCATGCTGCAGTAAAAATTCTAACATGTCTCATGGTGAGCATTTCTATTCGTGTCTTTTGGTGCTGGTAGCTATCAGAGGATTGACTGATAGCAGTTTATACCACAAGCAAATAGTCTGAGTGATCTGGAGCCTTGGACACAGCTGTGATCCATAGGTTATTATTTCTTTTTTTTTTTTTAAGATTTTATTTATTTGACAGAGAGACACAGAGAGAGTGGGAACACAAGAGGGGAAGTCGGACAGGGAGAAGCAGGCTTCCCACGGAGCAGGGAGCCCGATGTGGGGCTCAATCCCAGGACCCTGGGACCATGACCTGAGCTGAAGGCAGACGCTTAACGACTGAGCCACCCAGGCACCCCCATAGGTTATTATTTCTAACATAGAATTTCCTTAAACAAGAGACTCTTGACACTCCTTAGCAAGCCATCACCTCTCGTTACATCTGAAAGTGTGTTGACGTGCAGCTGTCTGCACCTCCAGGGGATAGGGGTCTCTAAGGCCAGAAACCATGTCTTGCCTTCATTGGTTCCTCTGTCACAAATGGGATTTTACCTTCTCTGGAGTTGATAGATGCAGTGGAGATTTATGGGCCAGACAATTATGGAATATTGATAGAATGAAAGATCTCCCTCAGTAAATATCTTAAGACTTGCTAAGACATGGTGTTTTCTTTCCTATTTGCTTGTCCTTAGAACTATTTGCTCTGTACTTTCTTAGATTACTGTATGGAGTGCTTTTATCTGTAACAGATCAGCATCTTCAACTTCAACTGCACGCAGAGGTCCAGAGTATAACTATTCTGTAGTCAGTGTCTTTCTGCTAGTGCTAGGCATTTATTTCCATAGCTCTTTAAAGATGCCTTAGATTATTTTATTAGTTATTTTATATTAGTTATTTCATCAGTTCTAAAGTAGATAAATCTCTAAAGCTAATTGATGGATTTGCCTTCACTTCCCTCAGTGTAACTAAGAACATCAATACTATTCTCTTTTCTTATTAGATTAGAAGATAAAAAACACTTCTGGATTTATAGTTTGAAGGGACAGGGCATATGATGTCTTTATGATTATCTTTTATTTTGTTTGCCACTAATGAAGAGACTGAATAAGATTTCTTCAGAAGAAAAAATATCCAAATAACAATGTACTTTGGCTAGGAAAACTTTTCTTAAAATTCTCACTTGGCCTTCTGAGTTTGTTATTTTTGGAAGTTCTATTCCTGTGACTTTAAAAACATTTCTCTACCAATATGACCATATGATATAGATGAGGTAGTTATTTAGTCCATTTATAAACCCTTTTCTGTCCTGGTTTAGTTGTGTTGCATTCTAAATCATTTAGTAGATTAATGCATGTGCCGCCTGCTCTTAGAGATAATCTGGCATAGTGAAAGATTGGGGGTTTTTAGAATTGGACAGACCTGGTTCTCTTCTTTATTGTTGGAGTGTCCACAGACAACTTACTTAATCTCCCTGAGTCTTAGCCTCTGCATATTTAAAATAGAAATAATAACATTTGCCTTGGAGGGTTGCTATGATTTAAACACCATTAACAGAAGCAGTACAAAGAGCCTGCCACACAGTAGTCAAGAAAGAATTGCCTTTCCTTGCAAAAGTGTGCCATGCACACAGGAAAGAAACAAGGTGCCTGATAAGAAGAAACACTAGGGGTGCCTGGCTGGTTCAATCAGGAAAGCATGCAACTCTTGATCTCGGGGTGTGGGTTCGAGCCCCACGTTGGGTGTAGAGATTACTAAAACAATAATAGAAATTTAAAAAAACAACACTAAACTTTTACAGGTTTGAAGGAAATCCTGGCTTTAGTCAGGATTCATGTGAACATGGGTGGGTGATCAATGTCTTCATGCAGGAAGGCTTAATCTGGGCCAGCCCTGCAGTGCTGAGCACACAATGGGGTTGCCTCCCCTCTCTTCTGCTTCCGGAACAGGTGCTCCTGGGGTCGGACACCCTGGGCGGTGCGGGGGGGGATTGATGTTAGCAGAAGGGAACCCAGAAGGGTAAATGTCTTTCGAATGTTTTTATAAAAATGGGCACTTTACTTTGCAAGATGCCCTTGGTGACTAGGTTCTCCCATTTTGGAGGATGAGGGCAGGCATGAGGAATAGCAGTTTTTCAGGAGACAGAAGGCTTCCATTTTTTTTCCTTTTATCTCACTTGTACAGAGACTCTGTCTCCCTCAGGGGCATATAGAATAAAAAGACCTCCTAAAAATCAACCAGGCCAGAACTGCTCCAAGTTTTGGAGCAAGAGAAGTGCTTGGCAATGTGGCAGCTGTAGGCAGAACTTCTCCTGGGAGCTCTGAGACCCACCATTGTCCTATTACATTCAACGAGCTCCTCAGGCTCTTGTCCTGGGAACTGTTACTGGAACAAGGGCCAGAGTGAACCTGCTTCCCAGTGAGCAATAGACAAAAGTCTTCACCAAGTGGGGTCACCTCACGAGGTCGCCTTTATTTGTACAAACAAGGAGATCATGGGAATCATTTCCAAAGCCGTGACTTCCCAAACAAGGGAAAGCAGGCTCCTTTCATTAGGGTTTGATATGAATATTCAGGAGGGGATTTTAACATTATAATGAGGCTGAGGGAACGGTTGGTCACTTCTGGCACTTTCTGATTCATGTGGGTTAGGGGTCTTCCTCAAAAATTTTCTGTTCTAGCCATTCATTTGTTTCTAAAAGGTAACATTGACAGGTAGGCAGAACTTTCTAGTAGAAGTTTCCTAGTTCAGGGGGTCCTGCCAGTGACAGAACTGGGGTTCTTGCTCTATTGACTTGGGGGCCCTGCCTGTGTCATCATACCTTTTCATTGGTCCTTCTTTCATGGTTTTGCAAATAGAATTCAACCAAAACAACATGTACATAGAAAAATATGCACCATCAGAAATTAATTCCAAGCTGTCATCATCCCGCTGCATTTTAGGAAGGTATTTTAGACTTTTTAAGGTGCTGGTACATGCTACCTTGTTCTTTGGTGATGGGTTGGGGCCATGGTTTCTGTTTGTTGCTGAGTCCATTGCATATTCTGAGCCACTACTCTCCATATGAGCTAGGGCACTGACAGGAAGTTTCAAGAAGAGTCACATATGACTCTTGTAGTAAGATGCTGGACAAAACTTTTTCAAGGGGCGCCATGTTTCTACCTAGGAACTCCCAGACCCAGTGAGCCCCACCTGGAAGTGAGTTCTTTTTCTTTCCTGAGGATGCTCCTGTGCTCTATTCTTTCTGTCTTTATAAGTAATTCTACCCTGAAATTGGGAAGACATGTCAGTTAAGATTCTGGCCACACATTGGGTGATTTGGATATTGCTTCAGGCCCTGTGTACTGACCACTTTACTAGAATGGACTTGGGCATCATTCCCGAAGGAGTGGCTCTTGGTTATTTGACAACTGGAAAAGGTGATGTGTACAATTCTTACTTCCTTGGGATAGAATTTCATGTGGGCTATGTGATCCCAGGGTCTTGGTTCCCTGGAAATCATTCCCTCCAAATTCTCCAGTGGCAGAATCATAATTTACTTCATTTTTTTCCTAGTAAAAGATTTTTCTCTATAATGGAGAATTAAATACTATTGATGATCCACTAGCCTAGTACAGTAAATCATAAAAAGGTGGTTATATTATTATAGTTGCTCTTTGTCCTATATATTCGGTGATTATTGATTTAGTGCCTACCATACATCAGGCACAATTCTTGGCACCAGGCATACGATAGTAAACAAAATGGCCCAACTTACCTGCCCACAAAGAGCTTTATGATAGGTAGTACTCTTATTTTATGGAAGAATAAACACAACCCAGAGAGTTTCTGTGACTTATGTCACTACCATTAGGTCGTCATCAGTGTTTGGATTTAAACCCAAGACTTATCTTAAAGCTAAGATTCCATTGATTTGTTTTGAAATGTGTAAGCCATCCAAATTATGCATATAAACAATCACCTTCCATGGGAGAAAATTAGTATAAATATCATTTGAAATAAAAAGGAAAGGAAGAACAAATTCTTACTCAAATGTTAGATTTGTTCCTGACTTTGGTCTTAACTGAAGCAAATGAAAACTTTGGCACTGATATCCTTTCTTTCACTATGGTATGAATACTGGAAAGGTGGAAGGAAACCTGTTTTAGAGGATCTGCCAAATAGGGAAGTGATGGGGACAGGCAAGCTCATGTCAGCCAAGGGGTGTCATCCAGTGGTGGGAAAATCTCACTCACCAGTCAGGAATGAGTTGCTGACCCTCACAGGAAGCAAGGTGTTGTGGAAAGACCCTGCAGAGGATTTCAAAATACCATCACATCTGCCTAATATGAGAGAATTTTCTGAGGGCCAGAAAAATAAAATTAATAGGAGAAAAGTTATTTTTCCTCCTAGGCATTTGATAGGAACAAGAAACTATTTCTTTGGACTTAACAGTTGAAATAGGTCACTAGTTGCTTAGCAGGGACATGATGCTGTGAATACCCATGCTGTCTGTCCTTCACAGCCCCCTTGCTTTTCTAGAATAAAGATGGACTAGGATTAATTGATAATTAGGCCATGGTTTTTCCTGTTTTGGTAATTAATGTCCTGTCTCCTTGCAAGGCTGTTTGATACAATACCCTGTTTCCATATCTGAGGACTTAGAATAGCATGGGAAGGCTTTCTGACAAGCAAAAAAAAAAAAAAGTTGTAATAACCATAAACCTATAATATTAAAAGGGATGAGGTTTTTTTTTATGATTTCTGCTTTGTTCAGTATGATGTTTTAGTTTTCAAGGGGAGGGGGCTCCAGTTTTCAAGGTGAAAACAGAACACATTTCACTGGAAAAACAAAGGGATAAGGAGAAAATCATATATTTTCCCTTGGCGGCTGGCAAAAATCAATTCTACTTCAACAATGCTTTAAAACATTCCTGTTTTAAAATATGGTCTAGAGCCATGTTGAAATTTCCTAGTGGCAATCTGGAAAAACTACTAAAGAAGGCAAAAAGGGTAGTTTTTAAAATATTTTTCATTTTCCATCATAAAATCCCATTTTGGCTTAACAGCAAATAATCTCGTCAATTCCAGATTTCCCTATTCATTGAGGAAACTTCCGTCAATGCAAAGTTTTGCAAGTTCTTTGTGCAACTGTTGTGTGAGGGGCTAATGGGCATTATGGCGTGGGGAGCTCGTGAGGGGTAGAAAGGAATCACCAGTCCATGCCTTTGGTACCATAATACCATGTCTCGACATTGTGATACCATTTTCCCACATTGTCCCGTGACACAAAGGTATCCGGGTCACCTTGGGCTGGTCAGTGTGGGCGTTCTCTCAGGTCCTTCTGAGTCTTCTGGAATTGGCATCTGCTCCAGAATATTGTTTGTTTTACAAGTCACTGCTTCTGTAATGCCAAGAGCATTACATTTTTGGGCCTGCCTGCCTTCCACCTACCCCAAATGGCAGTTCTGTGTCTCATATTTCTTTCCTTTTTTTTTTTTAAAGAATTTATTTATTTATTTATTTATTTATTTATTTATGAGAGAGAGCAAGAGAGAGAGCATGCAAGCATGAGCGGGAGGAGGAGCAGAGGCAGAGGGAGAGAGAGAATCTCAAGCAAACTCGGGGCCGAGCGCAGAGCCTGATGTGGGGCTCAATGCCGCAACCCTGAGATTATGACCCTAGATGAAACCAAGAGTCAAACATTCAACCAACTGAACCATCCGAGTGCCCTTCTCATATTTCATTTGAGGGGTGAACATGAATGGAGAAGGAAACAGGCATTGACTTGGAGCTCAATGCTCTTCCAACATCCACAAGGCAGAATTCCTTGGGCCATTTGGTTGATGCATGGGAACCTCCATAAAATGCCCCCAGCAGCTGCCTCATAGGGGAGAGGTTAAGTGAGGTGACTCTGGAGGAAATATGTGGGCTTCTGAGGTGGTCAGCGCATGGCTGCTACTTCTTTCCTTCTCGTACAGTTGTTGACCAGGGGACCAGGAGCCAAATCTGAGGCGGAATCTTGGGGTTGGGATGATCCTGATGTCTTCTCCCTTCATAAACTGTATCTCATGGTCTTTCTGCAGCAAAGATTCATGAAATTCTTCAAGTTATTAGAAAAAAGACTGCTAGGAAAATGCAGGATCATTAATGTGACAACAGCGCTACCTCATTCAGTTTCATTCTGCCCATTCCCTAAAAATCTTTTCTTCTTCTCTCATCTTTTCCAGTGAGTGGTTATTTATTCATAAGAGACAGAGAGAGCGGTAAGCAGAGGGAGAAGCAGGCTCCCCGCCGAGCAGGGAGCCCGATGAGGGACTCGATTCCAGGACCCTGGGATCATGACCTGAGCCGAAGACAGACGCTTAACCATCTGAGCCACCCAGTTGCCCAGAATTTTGCTTTTAAAAAGTTATTCTAGAACATTGCAGTATTGGGGGAAAAATAATATATATGTTTGTTTTTCCAATTTATTAGTCATGCTACATGGGTAGGATTTAAGAATCTTCAAATGAAAAGTAAGATTAGTGGTATCTTTTAACTGCTCAGGGTTCTGCTCTGAGTTCTGTGGATTGATGCAAAAATGACACAAGACAGTGCATTTCTGTCCAGACCCAGGGACGTCCCTCTTAAGGAATCTAATATCGTGCATTTTCTGGCAGCATCCCAGTTCATGGTGAAGTATGTCTAGAACACAAAGGACTAGGGATTGCTGATTATTAGAGCAATTAGCCTTTTTTCCCAATCACTGCTTGCCCAGTGGTGGCATGCAGTGGCCCAGCCTGGCGCTCTCTGTGTCTCCTCTCCCTGTTATCTGCTTCCTCTACGGAGTGGAGAAGAATCACGGCAAGCCAGCGATGGTCTTTGCTAAAGTCAAGATGGGGCTCCGGGGCAGCCCATTTCCCTATACTGAGCCTTCTCCCTCAAAAAGAAATTGGATGAAGTGGTCACAAACGTTTTCCCAATGTTTCTCAAGCTTGCTTCTAACTGTGGTGTCTGCTTGTTTCAACCATGAATCAAAACACAGTAGTTTGTTTCAATATCATTGCAGTGAAGATATCGAATATTCTTTATCTCTCCCTACACCTGTGATGACATTAACAAGACTAGAGTACTAGAATTTATTGAGCCATTTTTATTCCTACGAATAGCCCAGCAATTCCAATCAGCCTGTAAGATGCTGGTTACTTTCAGGATTAAACTTATGTTACTTTCAAGTCAGGGCTGGAGCATCACATGATGGGAGGAGAAGAGAAAATTAGGGCAGAGACAGAATAGGAAAAGAGGCCGGGATGAAATGGAACAGCTTTACAAATGAGAATATTTGAGCTATATATAATAGGGTACATTTGTCCTCATGGTTCATAATAATCACAGTATTTTCAAGGACATTTCTTTTGCTAAAGGTTCTGTTGCCTGAATAAGCATGGTTCACATTTTACCTGGTTTTAATGCAGCATTTATTAGGATGCTTTCATATTTTCTAAACCCCAATTTTAAAAATTATTTTTGGAACTCTGTACACACACTCCATACTGTGGTTGGGTATGTGTGTATAGCGTGTGTATCTATGAGTGTAGGTATGTGTGTTTGTGTGTAGGTTTGTGTATGCATGTGTGGGTGCCTGTGTGTAAGTTGGTGTGTATATGTGTAAATGTGCATGTATATAAATGGGGGTGTATGTGTGTAAGTGGGTATGTCTGTTGTGTATGTGTTTATGTATGTGTATGTTTCTGTTTTGTGTTTATATGTGTATTTTCATGTGCATTTATGCATATGTGAGTGTATATGTGTAAGTGGGTGTGTTGTATGTGCATATGTGTGTGTCTGTAACTCTTTGCGACAAATGCTACACCTATTACAGGAGCAAAGTTTTCATGTTTATGCTTTCAGAACACTATAACCTCATCTTCCTGCACCATGTTGATTGGCAGAAATAAAGTTGCAAAATAAATGCTCTGGTTTGTACCTTCTACTAATAGCATCGTATTTGTTGACAACTCCTACTGAATTAAATGTCATTTTTTTTTCTTGTTCTTCTGTCAGTTAAGTGTCTTCAGAAAGGTACATTTTCATTCTAGAAACCATACTAATTTAAACAGCATTATAGTTCAGGTTTGGAAAATATAATAAATAGCTTCATACTTATAAGCTTTATTGATAGGCTAAATTTATGTTTTCATTTACTTCTTTCGTTGTTGATGTTGTTGGAGTCTTTATGTTAAGTGACACAATTACTAGAGATAGTTAAAGAGTTTTTATGCCGTAGCTGCTGAAACTAGAACCAGGGGAAAATGCCCTGGACAGAGGTTGTGAGCTAAGAGAATGTCCTCGGTACTATGATGCCTGCTGATGAGCATTCGAGGAATGGATTATATTTCTAGCTCCACAACTAGTTATTTTGAGTGGGTGAAACATTCTAATTTATATTTATAAACTAAGACGAATGGGTTGCAACTTAATTTTTCCATAATTAATTGATTCTAAAATATACATTGTGGAATGGGAAACAGTATGAAATTAGGAGCAGTACATAGAGGGAGGTCTCTTCTTTCAGATCCAGACTATGTCCCTTGGTAGAAGGTGTATGGAGTATAAGAAAAATTGAGCAAATATCGCTGGATTTATTTATGTTCTAGTCTTTCTAAGAACTAACTTTTAACAGTGTTAACACTGTATGTGTGTTTTCTCCTTCATTGATTTCTGCTCTTATTTTTATTAATTTTTCCTTCTTCTTTTGGCTTAGCTCTTCTCTTCACACATGGATCAATGTAATCTACTCTGTTAACAGTCTAAAAAAGAAAAACTAGATGATTGTATCAACCGATGCAGAACAACCACTTGACAACAATCAACAGCTAATCTGTCAAAAACTAGGAATACAATGTAACATCTTCAAGTTGATAAAGAAGATCTACAGAAAGACCTATAGATAACATCGTACTTAATGGTGAAAGACTGAATATTTTCCCCATCAGAACAGGAACAAGGTGATGTCTGTGCTTACTACTCCTCAGGGGAACTCTGAGTGAGACTGAATTCCACTACTGTGTTATTCAGCACACAATGAGATCTTGTGTTTAATTTTCAGCAATGTCAGTCCTGTGGCTGCAAGAAATAGGACTTTTTTTTTGTTTTTTTGTTTTTTGTTTTTTTTAGGGATGACATGGAAGCCCTCTGATTCTCAGGCCATCATCTCAGAATTAAAAGATCTGAGCTTGTTCTTTTCTCTCAATGAAAATTTAATTATACTAAAAATTATTCATCACACACCACAGTCATCAACACTGCTGTAATAGTCAAGGGCAGCAACCACTTGGGCTCCCAAAGTGTGTGTGTTACATGGTGCTTTATCACTGTTCAGCACAGATGGTTAGTGTTCTTGGTTAAAATTTTATGTCCTGCATGCCATGGATTACTAGCACCTCGTCTTCCATGAGGCAGGAACTCAGCATTGCACTGAGCGCGAAGGCATGAGCAAGCTAACTCCCAGATCCCTTCCTTATGGGTCCATCTTCTGGAACTGCTCTTGCTATCAAGTTGGATCCCATCAGGAGACAGAAACTGCAGTTTTTCAACCTGGGAAACTATAAAGAAGTATTAAGCTGGTATAGGAGAAGCTGGTAACTGTAGAAGTGGAAGAAGAACCCTAAAGGGTACTTTAGGGCTTATGCAAGAGGACCCGAGGAAGGACAAACTTGGAAGGGAAATCTGGACTTTGTTGAGCAAGGTGTGATTCCAGACCACTAGATGGCAGAGAAGTTTGCGGGATTGCTCCAACTAGAGGTGGTCCCTAATCACAGGGAAAGCAGCAATAATTCTGGGGCCCAGGTGAGCTGAAGCTTGTAGGCAGACATACAGAGGGAGTTGGGGCACAACTGTAGGCACTTTTGGAGTTAGGCTGGTGAAGGAACATACAAGAACCAGGAAGGGAAACCCATTCCTCTTGCAATGTCTCTTTACAACACTCCAGAGCACTCCACTGCCAAAGCTCACCATCATTCCAGCTGGCAAGAGAAATGTTTATTTATACATACATTTTATTTATTTATTTGACAGAGAGAGAGAGAATGAGCGAGAGAGCACAAGCAGGGGGAGTGGCAGAGGGAGAGGAAGAAGCAGACTCCCGGCTGAGCAGGGAGCCTGACATGGGGCTCCTGGGATCATGACCTGAGCCAAAGGCAGCCGCTTAACTGACAGACACGCAGGTGCCCGAACAAGGGGAATATTTATAAAACATATTCTTTTCTAGCTGGATCACAACCCACATCCCAGACAAGCCCTGGACAGGACCCCGCCCCCTCTGGAGAAACAGTCACCTCCTGCTCTACCTGGCCAAGAGTCAATCTCCCCACACACCCTCCCCCAGGGGCACAGCTGCAACCCTCTCACATCCTTAAAACCACTTGAAAGGTCCAGCCTAACCGAAACTCGGGGCGACATCTATCTTGATGTCTGGCTCCTCTCCTCCCTTAGAGAGTGAATAAACTCTATCTTGCTTGTTGCTCTATTCTTTGTATAATTCTTTGCTGGCCGCATCACTGGCTACCCTAACAACTGTCATTTTCTTTTCTTTTTTTTAAGATTTTATTTATTTATGAGGAGGGGAAGGGGCAGAGGGAGAGGGAGAAGCAGACTCCCCGCTGAGCAGGGAGCCTGATGCGGGACTCCATCCCAGAACCCTGAGGTCACGACCTGAGCTGAAGGCAGACAGTTAACCGACTGGGCCACCCAGGTGCCCCACATTCTGTCATTCTGATTGATTTTATTTGTGTCTTCTTTTTTTTTTCTTTTTTACTTTGTCAGTCTGCTAAGGGTTTGTCAAATTTGTTGGTGATTTCTAAGAACCAATATTTGGTTTCATTGATTTTTTTCTATTATTTTATTTCTCTATTTTGTTTATTTCTGCTCTAAACTTTACTATTTCTTTCCATCTGCTAGCTTTGAGTTTAGTTTGCTTTCCCTTATCTAATTCCTTATGTTGTGAAGTTATGTTATTGAGACCCTACTTCTTTTTTTAATGCAGGCATTTACACCTATAGATTTCCTTCTGAGCACTTCTTCCACTGCATCCCTTAAGTTTTGGTAAGTCGTGTTTTCATTTTCATTGCTCTATAAATGTTTTCTAATTTCCCTTTGATTGCTTCTCTGGGAGTGTATTGTTGAGTTTCCACATATTTGTGACTTTTCCTGTTTTCCTTCCTTTAAGCATATTGGGTAGATTAACCCACTGACTTCTGGCCTCCAAGGTTTCTGATGAGAAATTGAGATAATCTTATTGGGGATCTCTTGTATGTGATGAGTCACCTCTTCCTTGCTGTTTTTAAGATTCTTTCTTTGGCTTTACCTTTCAACATTTTGTTTACTATGTGTCTCTGGGCAAGTATCTTTAATTTATCCTACTTAGAGTTTGTTGAACTTCTTGAATGTGTAGATTAATTTATTGCAGTTTCAATCCTTTAAATTTGGGAGGTTTTTTGGCATTATTTCTTCAAATATATTTTCTGCCCCCCCTTAAAAGATTTTTATTTATTTATTTGAGTGAGAAAGAGAGAGAGAAAGAGAGCAAGCACAAGGCCGGGGAGGCAGAGGGGGAGAGAGAGAGAGAGAGAGAGAGAGAGAGAGAGAGAGAAGCAGACTCCCTGCTGAGCAGGGAGCCCAACAAGGGGCTCGATCCCAGGACCCCAAGGTCATGACCCAAGCTGAAGGCAGACACTGAACCAACTGAGCCACCCAGGCCCCCGTCTGCCCCTTTCTATCCCTCTTCTCCTGCTGGCATTCCCACAGTGCCTATGTTGGTCCACTTGATAGTGTTTTATAGGTCCCTTAGTCTCTGCTAATTTTTTTTCATTCTTTTTTCTTTCTTTCCTCAGACTTGATAATTTCAAATGTTTTCTTTAAGCCCACCAATTCTTTCTTCTGCATGCACAAATCTGCTTTTGAATCCCTTTGTTGTATTTTTCATTTCAGTTATTATACTTTTCAGCTTTAGAACTTCTTTTTGGTTCTTTTTAAAAAGAAATTTATCTTTTTATTGATATTATTTTTCCACATATTATTTTCCTCTTTGTCTATGTCTTCCTTTATCACTTCGAGCATCTTTAAGGCAGCTCTTGTAAAATATTTGTCCAATAAGACTGACACCTGGGCTTCCTCAGGTACATTTTCTGTTGATTTATTTTGTTTCTCTGAATCAGCTATACTTTCCTGTTTCTTTTTATGCCTTGCTATTTTTTTTTATTGCAAACTGGAGTTTTGAATCTTATAATGTGGAAATTGGAAACAAGATTCTCTCTTTTAACCAGGGTTTGGTGTTTTTTTATGTTGTATGGTGCCTCTGTGCTGAGGTGTCTTTTCTGAGCTGCATCTTCCCTTGGGTAAGCATGGTGGTTTTCTAAATCCCCCCTTATACACAGTTGTTTTAACATAAAAAACAACAGGTGTGACTCTTTTAAACCTTCTGGAAGCCACTTCAGCTGGTGGAAGTTGAAATATTGGTGGCCAGCCTCCCTGTCCACATCTCATCAATCGGAGCAATAACTCCCAATGAGAATCTAAGACCCTAATATTTGGATGGCAAGATTATCACTGGCAACCCTGGTCCAGTAAACTGCCTCAGAAATATGGGTCGTATTCTATACAGCTGCCTGATATGGGTCTAGGTAGCTGCCACTACCTTCATGCCTTAAATAAACTAAGTTAACCAAAATTTCCCAGGCCAGCTATCCCCTGAATATTACAAGTTCTCAAAGAAACTACAGAGTTCCAAAGTGTTTGCTTCAGTTAGTTTCTGCTAGTATAATTGTTGTTCAGCTGGAGAGATGGATGCCTGGGGCTTCCAACACCACTGTCTTTTCTGTCTTCACTCCTATGAGGATCAATCTTAACAGCAAAGCATAATTACTTATTTAACCTTACTGGTTTCCATGCATTGGATATTTAATTTTCTAACTGGATATTTCTAATTTTTAAGTTTTTCATTAAACTTAAAGTGTCTATGGCCTGTTCTATTGACTAGCTGGAAAATATGACTTTAAAAAACCTGGACATTTTGATTAATCAGAAAATTACATTGCACTAATATCCTAGTCAATCAAGCATCCATATGTCACTCTAGTAACACTTTGCAGGGTAACTGAAATAACTTTTCTTTGCCATTACTGATTATTGCAGAGTGTGAAATAATTATAAAAGTATAAAAGCCCTTAAGGAGAGCAATTTACCTGTTCTTGGCATTAATATTTAGGAATAGAACCAGTGCCCTCTGGGAACAATCAGCTCAAGTGACTTCAAATTTTTGGAGAGTATCATCATGGCCAAAAAAAAAAAAAAAGTAATTATAGATAGATTTCAGTGTGAAAAAATTATAAATTTACTTTTTATAGCTCTGAGTTTGGTAATATAATTGTACCTCAGGGCATGACTTAACAAGAGGGACTGAGAAAGGAAATGCCATTGACTTCTCTAGCTGTGCACTTCGTGGGATATAGTTTTATAATGAAGACCCTAGACAATTATGAAACTTCTGAAAGAAGCTTCCTGTATGTATATGCATCTGTGTTTTTAAAATTTATACTGGATTGGCATTATAAGACTTGATGGGGTCTAAAAACATTAAAAGGGGATATGAGGACTAACACAACATAATAAAATTAAAAATAAGAACAAAGAAGGGAATATGAGGATCTATGCCAAATAAAAAAGGACTGTCAGAATGCCTAATTGTGTATGAGTCCATTTATTAGCAGTATAGGTCTCTAAGAAACTAGCCATCTAGAAACCTATCTCCTGAGAGCAAACAACCCTGAGTTTGAAATTCAAATCTCTCAGAATGTAAGGTGGTGATCCTCAAGAATGTTAGCATCTTATCACTAACCTTGCAAAACTGGATTATAGCACAGCCCAGCTACTTATTAATTGCCTTATTAGTCTCCTTCCTGGGCCTCGGTTAACTCATCCATGGAATTGGGGAGTTAGACTAGATATTCCTAAAGTCCATCCTAAATGCACCTCTTCTGGCCTCACATTTCGATCATTGAGTTAAGCTTCCTGCTTCCACAGGTGTTCTTTGTACAGTGACCTTCTACAGCTGTTGCCAAGCTAGCTCCCTAGAGAGGGCTCTAGGCAGGGTAGAAGAGTCTGGATTCATTACATACGTCTCTTTGAAGACCAGTGCTAGTCTTCTTGCACCTTGACCTATCTTTTTTAGCAAGTTAGATCTCACTTCCATTTGTGAGTCTACCTCTTCCAGGTCTTATATTTTCAGCAAATCTTAGACAGTTCCATTAAGTTCTGAGACCGTGTTTCCGGAATCTTCATCTCCTGTTTGTTTTCCTCTAGAGCTCCATCTGTTCATGAATGTTGCTATTATAGTGTGGCCACCCTCAATGAGGTTATTCAAATAGTCTGATTATGGATCAGTATGATGGGACTTGCTGTGTTCCTTCAATGGTTAGACATGTTTTTCATACTTAATATTTCTAATTTGTATGATTTTTTAAAATTAAAGTGCATATTTAATCTAGTGTTTTCTCCTTTAGTCCTCTTAAAATATTAATGCTGTCTCTTATAATTAATAATTACTTGGGAGGGCTGACAAAAATTTGATAAATTCCTCTGATATTTTCACTACATCTCTAATAATGTACTAAAAGGTAAATTTTTTAAAGTACAACTATCTTGCCATAATCAGTCCTAAGGGAGTGGCTTTTATTCTGGAGTTATACTGGAATTTTAATTTCTTAATAAACTCAAGTCAATGTTTCTCTCCTGTGGTGCATATGTTAACAATTATGTCGGTATTATTTTAATTATTATGGTTCCAGGAAACTGCTATTTGATGCTGACTCTCCACTTCCGTTCAAATGCTAATGGGTCGGGTCTGTGGTTCCAGAAGTTCCTTCAGCTATTGATAACCAGACTCACATCTTATTAGTATTGTCATTGCTGCTGTGTTTATCACATTCTCAGCCTCTTCTGCAGAATGACATCTGTGAGAATTTTTATGTAATTCTATTTTTTTTAAGATTTTATTTATTTATTTAATTGACAGAGAGAGAGAGACAGAGAGACAGCGAGAGAGGGAACACAAGCAGGGGAAGTGGGAGAGGGAGAAGCAGGCTTCCAACTGAGCAGGGAGCCCGATGCGGGGCTCGATCCCAGGGCCCCAGGATCATGACCTGAGCTGAAGGCAGACACTTAACCCACTGAGCCACCCAGGCGCCCCTATGTAATTCTAATTTTGAATTTTCCTTAACATACCAGCACGCTTAGGTATTTTTTTTAAAAGGAGACTGATTAATTTCTCTTCCCTGCCATCCTCTTTCCTCTCTGCTTTGCTTTTCCCCCCGCAACATGTGAACATTACCATATCGAATTGGAGACATTGAACAATTTCTTATTATTTTGTGAATGCGTAACTGGATTGAAATAGTTTTCAGCTGTAGTTTAAAAACAAAAATCAGAACCAAAACTTTACGCTGATGGGAGTGCTCATAGCACTAATAGGGTTGGACAAAAGGAATGGTTAAATTTCAGTTTTATGTATGTGCTTACATAATGAATCCTATTAGGAGTCTTGCCACAAGAACATACACAATTAGCTCAATCCAAATGTACTATGCCACTGTCTCTGTATTAGCCAGTCTTTCATTCCCACTAGCTTTTTCCTGATGTTCTTTGGAAAAGATAAATCCTTATAAATGTCACAAAGCTCTAGACCTTGGCTTAACTGCACTTGGCCTTTAGATAATAAAAGAGAAGTAGCCAAAACAACACAGTAATGGTACATTAATTTATAATCTCTAGCTGATTTTTAAAATCACAAAAAGTTTACATCTGACTTTTTGAAGTCATGCTTTTCTGCTTACTTATTCTATCATTTATTAAGTGAAGAGTATTTAAGTCTCCTACTATGTGTATTTGTATATTTCTTCTTTCATATTGATTAGCTTTTGCCTCATGGATTTGAAGTTTTTTGTTAGGCGCATACACATTTAGGATTGCCATATCTTCTTGGAGAATGGACACCTTTACCATTATAAGAATGCTAATTACATATATAATTAACTTTATCCATTCATTTGTTGGTTAACATTTAGGTTGTTTCCATATCCTGGCTCTTGGAAACAAGGCTGCAATGAACAAAATAGTATCTACCTAGTATACTAGCTTTTCAAAATAGTATTTTTGTTTTCTTGAAATAGGTACCCCACCGTGGAATTCCTGGGTCATATGGTAGTTCTATTTTTTATTTTTTGAGAAGCCTCCACACTGTATCCCATAGTGTCTCCACTATTTTACATTCCCAACAACAGTGCACCAGGGTTTCCTTTCTCCACATCCTTACCAGCAAGTTATTTCTCGTCTTTTTGATACTAGTCATTCTGACAGGTGTGAGGTGACGTCTCATTGTAGTTTTGGTTTGTGTTTCCCTGATGATTAATGTTGAGCATCTTTTCAAGGACCTCTTGGCCTTCTGCATTTCTTTGGGAAGATGTCTATTTAGGTCCTCTGCTCCTTTTTAAATCAGATTTTTTTTTTGTTACTGAGTTGTATGAATTTTTTAAAAATATATTTTTGATATTAATTCCTTATCAGATAAATGATTTGCAAGCATCTTCTTCAATATAATTAGGTTGTTTTTCTTTTTGTTGATGGTTTCCTTTGCTGCACAGAAACTTTTTAGTTTGGTGTGGTCCCATTTGTTTATTTTGGCTTTTGTTGCCCTTGCCTTCAGAGTCAGATCCAAAAAGAAACTACACTAAGAGGATATTACTGCCTGTGTTTTATTCTAGGAGTTTTATAGTTTTAGGTTTTACATTCAAGTCTTTAATACATTTTGAGTTGATTGTTGTATATGGCATAAGATAGAAGTCAAGTTTCTTTCCTTTGTATGTAGCTGTCCAGTTTTACGAACATTTAATAAAAGACCGTTCTTTCACCATTGTATGTCCTTGCCTCCTTTGTCATAAATTGACCAGATATGTGCAGGTTTATTTCTGGGGTATCTGTTCTGTTCTGTTCATCTCTGGGTCTGTTTTTATGACAGTACCATACTATTATGATTATTATAGCTTTCTTGCATAATTTGAAATCATGGAGTGGGATACCTGCAGCTTTGTTCCTCTTTTTCAATATTGCTTTGGCTATTTGGCGTGTTTCGTGGCTCCATACAAATTATTTATTCTAGTTCTGTGAAAAACAGTATTGGAATTTTGACAGGAATTGCATTGTAACTGTAGATTGCTTTGGGTAGTATGGGCGTTTTAACAATATTAATTCTCCCAACTCATGAGAATGGAGTATCTTGCCATTTATTTGTGTCATCCCCAGTTTCTTTCATCAATGTCTTACAGTTTTCAGTATGCATGTCTTTAACCTCCTTAATTAAATTTATTCCTAGCTATTTTATTCTTTTTGATATAATTGTAAATGTCTGGTCCTGGATGTTTGCTTGTTGGGAAGTATTGATTAGCAATTCAGTCTCCTTACCAGTAATCAATCTGTTCAGAGTTTCTGTTTCTTTATGATTCAGACTGTGTGTTTCTGGGAATGTATCCATTTCTTCTAGGTTGTCCAATTTCTTGGCTTCTATTTTTTTCTTAGTAGTCTCTTGTAATCCCTTGCATTTCTTGTGACATTAGTTATGACTTCTCATCTGTTATTTCTATTTTATCTAGTTGAACCCTCTCTTTTTCTTGGCTAGTCTAGCTAAAGGTTTGTCAATTTTCTTGATCTTTACAAAGAACCAGCTCTAAGTTTTATTGATTTTTTATATTGCCTTTATAGTTTCTATTTTATTTGTTTCTGCTTTGATCTTTATTATTTCCCATTTTCTAACTTTGAGCCTTGTTTGTCCTTTGTTTTTTCTTCTAGTTCCTTTAGCTGTAAAATTAAATTGCTTGTTTGAGATTTTTCTTGATTCTTGAGGTAGGCTTGGGTTGTTATAAACTTCCCTCTTATAACTGCTTTTCTTGCATCTCATGGATTTTGATATGTCTCATTTCTGGTTTTTTTTTTTGTTTGTTTGTTTTTCTTTTTTCTTTTTTTCCTTTTTTTCTCTCTTTTTTCTTTTTTCTTTTTTCTTTTTATTCCTTTTTTCCTTTTTCTTTTTTTGTTCTTTTTTCTTTTTTTATTTGTTGTTTTTAAAGATTTAATTAATTTATTTATTTGAGAGAGTACATAAATGGGGGGAGGGGTAAGGCAGAAGGGGAGGGAGAAGCAGGGAGCCCAACGTAGGGCTCGATCCCAGGACCCCAAGATCATGACCTGAGCTGAAGGCAGACACCTAACCGACTGAGCCACCCAGGTACCCCTGATTTGTCTCATTTCTATTTTCATCTGTCTCTAGGTATTTTTTGATTTCTCTTTTGATTTCTTCAATCATTGATTGGTTGTTCAGTAGCATGTTGTTTAATCTCCGCATATTAGTGGTTTTTCTAGTTTTCTTCTTGTAATTGATTTCTAATTTCATACCATTGTGGTTGGAAAAGATGCTTGATATGATTTCAATCTTCTTGAATATACTGAGACTTGTTTTGTGGCCTACCATGTGATGTATCCTGAAGAATGTTTCATGTGCACCTGGGAAGAGTATATATTCTGCTTCTTTCGATGGAAAGTTCTGTCCATGTCTATGAAGTCCATCTGGTCTAATGTGTTGTTTAAGGCTGATGCTTCCCTGTGTATTTTCTATTTGGATGATCTATCCATCGATGTAAGTGGGGGTGTTAAAGTTGCTTACTTGTATTGCAGTGTATTGTATTTACTTGTGTCATTTTCTCCCTTTAGGTCTGTTAATATTTGTTTTATATATTGTAGTGCTCTCACATTTTGTTCATATGTATTTATAAATGTTGCATCTTCTTGCTAGATTGACCACTTTATCATTATGTAACACCCTTGTCTATTATTACAGCCTTTAGTTTAAAGTCTATTTTATCTGATATGAGTATAGTGGCAACAGCTTGTCTTGGTTCTCACTTACATGAAATATCTTTTTATGGGCCTTCACTTTCAGTGGTGCATGTGTCCTTACTTTGAAGTGAGTCTCTTGTAGGCAGTGCAGAGATGAGCCATCTGACCATGGCATGGTTTCAGCACAGGGGGACAGGGCGCTTGCCTGGCTTGCTCTGGTGTGGCTGCAATATAGGGTAGAGCTGGGGTTCTTCTGGCTTGCTGTGGTGTGACTGTGGTGTGTTTGTGGAAGGGTGTGCCCAGGGGCACTAGTAGGTCAGAGTGCCAAAATGGGACCTGCCAGCACGAGCATTAACAGGTAGAATGGGATTACAACAATGGTGCCCACCAGCACTTTTGTTCCTGGAAAGAGTCATAACAGGCTTCTGCCTCTCTGGAAGTCACTTTAAGGTTAGTAGGTGAGTCTTTTCCACATATGGTCTAGTCCTTTCAAAATGCTGCTTTTGTGCTGGGTCCCAGGCTGAGTGAATCTGTGTGTGAGCCCTTTAAGAATGGATTGTCTATTCCCTATAGTTCTGTGGTTGTCCTGGATATACTCCCTATTGGTCTTGAAAGCCAAGTATATGAATGAATGAATTAATTAATTATTTTTATTTTTTATTTATTTTATTTTTTTATTATGTTCAGTTAGCCACTGTATAGTACATCATTAGTTTTTGATGTAGTGTTCAATGAATGTTTCATTAGTTGCATATAACACCCAGTGATCATCACAAAACGTGCCCTCCTTAGTACCCATCACTCTGAAAGCCAAGTGTTCTGGGGGCTTATTTCTCTGGTGCAGGGGTTGTCTGATATAGAAGACAAGCTCCTTGACCCTGAGGAAAAGTTCCATATCTTTGAGATCCCTCCTGATTGTGTGTTGCCCTGCCTGGGGAGGTGTTTTTGGTGAGAGCATGTCTCTGCTGCTCTTATCTATCTCAATGGAGCTCTTTTATCATTTGTGGTGGAGGCACTGTTCATTTAGTTTTCAGGACTCTTTTAGAGGGGGGGATTATTCCATATGCAGCTATAGGTTTTTTTTGTTTGTGGAGGAGGTAAGTTCACGATCTTCCTACACGACCATCTTGAACCAGCTCTAAAAATAATTTTTTTCAGTAAAATGAAATAAAAGGAGGATAAAGATTCCAAAATGGGGAGGTAGGGACCGGGACCTTTTGGAAAAAGAAGGTGATCCGAGAAGTTTTTACTATTACAGTGCCTTTTTAACAGAGCAGCTGGAAGCGAGGGCAGGGCCACGTAAATGTCTGGGGGAAACAAGTGAGGACAGAGCCAACAGCAAATAAAATGGAAGGCTGTGGTTGTTTGAGGAAGAGCACAGAGACAAACTAAACAATGCAGAGAAGGGTAGGGGTGAAAGAAAGGGGGACTGCTGGGAAGGGTGGAGAGCCTGGTTAGCCTTGGTAAACACTTTAGACTTGACTGCATGAACTGGAAAGTTCTTCTGGTGTTTTGAGCAGAGGGGTGGCGCTGTCTGCCTTGTGTTTAGAAGTCTCACTCCTTACGGTTTTTAAGAATAAACTGTAGAGGCACAAGATATAAAGTAGCAGAGGCCATCTGAGTTAGGAAACTAGCAAAACCCCAGGCAAAGGTGATAATGGTTTGGGTAAGAGCAGGAGGAGGGGTGAGACATTGCTAGACGCCAGTTAAAATTCTGAAATAGGGCCAATGGGATTGGTTGATATGTGGGATATGGGACGTGAGTTGGAAATTAAGGACGACACCAAGAATTTTTGCCTAAGCTATTAGGGGAATGGACTTGCCGTTAGCTGGGAATAGAAAGATTGGGGGAAAAGATTCAAGAGAGCAAGGACAAGAGACAAGGTAAGGTCAAATGACTTCTAGACACTTGGTTTGAGCCAACGCATATGCAGTTAGACACATGAGAAGGAGTTCAGGAGAATAGGTCCAGGCTGGAAATATAAACTTGTGAGTCACCAGCATACCAATGAAATTTAAAGTCATGAGACAATATTAACTCCCTAAGGAGTTAGAGAAAAGCAGAATGAGAAGGTAAGGATAAATTAACAAAGAAAACATAGACACTGTGGCTCTTAAGGTAGGAGAATAACCAGAGAATGTAGTGCCTAGAAGCCAAATGAAGACATCTTTCCAATGAGGAGGTTCTGGTGGTCATCAATGTCAATTGTTGCTCCAGTGTTTGTTAAGGTGAAGATTTGAAAATAAACTTTGGATGTAGAAAGTGGTCAGTGATGTCTAAGACAGGCAATTTTGGTAGGGGGGGAAGCCTGCTTGTGTGAATTCTAGATAGAATTGGAAGAGAATGGCCAACAGGTACATGCAGATACAAACAGGTTTGGAACAGTCCTCTAGATACATATAGATGGCCAACAGGTACAAAAAAAAGATGCTCAATAGCAGTAAGCACTGGGCAAATGCAAATCAAAACTACAATGAGATACCACCTCACACCTGTTAGAATGGCTACTGTCAAAAAGAAAAGAAATAACAAGCATTGGTGAGGACTTGGAGAAAAGGGAACACTTGTGCTCTGTTGGTGGGAATGTAAATTAGTGAAGCCAGTATGGAAAACAGTATGGATATAGGCTGTGGCTGGAATAATTCTGTTATTATTTTTTTGAGAGAGGGAGGGGGAGGGGAAGGGGAGAGAGACTCTTAAGCAGGCTCGATCCTAGGACCCTGAGATCATGACCTGAGCAGAAATTAAGAGTTGGACACTTAACTGACTGAGCCACCCAGGCTCCCCATTGTTGGAATAATTCTAAACACACTCCTCCAAGATTCCTGTCCTCTTATTATTCAATCAAACACTGATCTAGGTACCACTGTGAAGAGGTTTTTGCAGATGTAATTAAAACTCTGAGTCAGTTGACCTTAAGACATAGAGATTACCCAGGTGGGCCAGATCCAATCAGGTGAACTCTTTACACACAGGGTTTGTCTGGCTGGTAATAGAAGAAAAGGTCAGAGAGATTTGAGGCACAGGGGCATTCCACACATCACTGTTGGCTTGAAGATAGAGGAAGACACGTGAGAAGGAGCGGGCGTGGCCTTAAGATGCTGGGCGGGGACCCAGGATGACAGGCAACAAAGGAGGGACCTCCCCGACAACTGTAAGGAACAGAAGTCTAATAACCTGAATGAGCCTAGATGCAGATTTCTCCTGCAAGGCAAGGAATCTGCTGGCTAACACCTTCCTTTCAGCCTTGTGATACTCTGAGCAGAGAATCCGGCTGTGCTAGAAACCATGTTAATAAATGGGTATTGTTTGAAGCCACTAAGTCTGTGGTTATTTGTTATGTAACAACAGTAAATGAAAACACAAGCCTTTATATTTCCTTTGCTCAGGATCCAGATGAGTTTCAGAACTAGGTCATTTGAGGTTATGCAGGTGGCATTCAACCAAGTTAGCTGGGGCCATGTAAGATCAAGTTGTCTCTCAGATTCACCAATATACCCATGAAGTTGTGATGGTCTCATAACAATGGATATGATTAATGAGGTCTTTTTCTCAAATTTGCTGGGTTAACTTTGACCATGACTCAATTATAAAGACAATAAAAATCTTCACTTTCAGTTTTATTTATTTTTTCTCCACTCACTATTGTCTCTGACAATCTTTTTTTCTGAAAGAGGAAAGCTAGTCTTTTAAACAAGTGATACTGGAGAAAATGGACATCCATAGGCTCAAAAAAATCTCAACCCAACCTTCACACCTTTCACACTAATTAACTCAAAACGGATCAAAGCTTAGCTTTAAAACATAACATTAGAAAACTATTAAAACAAATCCTAGGAGAAAACCTTTTAGATGCAGGGACAAGCAAAGAGCTCTTAGTTCTTTTTTGGTGAGTACCTTTTAAGGAAATTTTATTTCCAATAATAGATTTATGTGTACCTTTAGTTATTCTGAGGAAAAAAAGGAAAAGTATTCATTTTGCCCTTCCAGGTTTATAGACAAATCACAAAGATTGATTCTTCATTATAAACCCACAGATGGTCAATATTAGAGCCATCCAGTGTTTTCCTGAGGAAAAAACCTCTCTTTATGCTCATGAAAGTTTTGGAGGATTAGGGGTAGAACCAGAGGGTTGGGAGTGAGTTGGCGATGCTAGCAGTGTTGGTGTGGAGCAGGGAGGGGATGCTCCAAACTCAAGTTCAAGTCCACCTGGAAGAAACTCCTGGAGAATGAAAAGAGTTACTTGGGCTTCAGATCTGCTAATCAACTTTAGTGTGCCATGTTATGCAGAATAATGAAAATGGTATTTTCCAGCAGAAACTGGAATAGGTAATACAAATTTAAGGATGCTAAAACACACATATGTATATACACACATGTAATATATACACAGATATACATGTGTATATATATGTGTGTGTGTGTGTCTGTATTTTTTCTTCCAGCTTTATTGAGGTATGACTGACAAATAAAAATTATATATATTCAGGTTGTACAATGTGATGTTTTCATTTACCTACATATTGTGAAATGATTTCACAATCATCTCACGAGTAAACCCAGGAAATCATACCACAATTAAGCTAATTATTATATCCATCACCTTGCATCTTTGCTCTTTTCTTGTGGTGAGAACCCTTGAGAACTACCCTCCTTGCAAATTTCAAGTATATAATACATTATTATTAACTATAATCACCATATTGTACATTAAATTTCTAGAACTTATTCATCTAATAACTGAAAGTTTGTACCCTCTGTATATTTGTAATTTAAATTGTTAGGCAATAAGCATGCCAGCATATTTTTCTACCCTCTCTCTCACACATCTTTCAAATAATGTCTTGAAACATGTTCAGTAATTTAAAAATAATTTCCAAAGAGGGAAAAGTGCATGCAGTCTGGATTGTTCACTACCCTGTTTTATATGAATTTGTTAATGAACCAATGGCTCTCTGGACTTTTCAGCACATTAAATGTTAAAGTAAACAAGAGATAATTGTTTCTTATTTTTAGAATTAGTAGATTTACAATATATTTAGCCTTTGCAAGTTGCATATTTAATTTATTTTAAATATGTTCTTTGGTAATAGCTTTTTAAATGAATTTTTTGTCATCATAGAAACAATACCTTGAGGTAAAATTGCTTTATAAACTATATTCTGTAAACAGTTAAATTTTGTGATTAATTTCAAAAGCTACAAGGATATTCATATTGGACATATAAAATAAAAGACTTAGATTCAGTAATTTGGAGTTTTCTTTGCATCATTAAATTTCAATTGTTAATGCTATTTTATCTTACAGATTCTTTTCAAAACATATTAGCTACTTGAAAGAGTTGGAAACCTTTTTATTTTATTTTATTTTATATTTTAAACGATTTTGTTTTATTTATTTGACAGAGAGAGAGATAGAGAGAGCACAAGCAGGGGGAGCGGCAGGCAGAGGGAGAGGGAGAAACAGGCTCCCCGCTGAGCAAGGAACCTGATGCGGGGCTCAATCCCAGGACACTGGGATCATGACCTGAGTTGAAGGCAGACGCTTAACCAACTGAGCCACCCAGGCGCCCCGGAAATCTTTTTAAAGATGGGATTACACTGTTGTGATTTATGCGTATATTAGGTTAGAAAGCTTTAATTCATGTATCCATTAATTAGCAAACTTTTACTGATACGTTTCAACATGCACTAGATTAAGTACAAGGAATGTAGTCAGACATTGCTCGCGGGCCCTGCCAAGGAGCTTTCAATACCCTTGTGAGAAACCCGCCATGGAATGCAGTGGCTGTCACAGGAGGCAGTTCGAGGGGCTCTGGAGAACACCGCACATGGGACCTGACTTAGCTGGGGGAGGAGAGAAGTGTTGTGGAGTAAGTGGTGTTTGGAGGAAGCGCTAAAGAATGGGGGTGTTCTCCTCGGGACGGGGGGAGCTGATTGAGATGAGATGAGATAAGATCATTCCATAGTCCATGTCCTCCAGCCAGAGGCCACCAGCAACACTCCTATGAACAAGTTTTATCCAGAACAGGTTGGGTTTATTATTCATTGCAACGAGGGAAAACGTACACCATAGCAAACTGTGAGGTGTCTGGGTAGGAGGTGTTAGGAAAAAAAAAACCACTGTTGGGTAGGGTTTTGGTTTGGTGATTTGAGGGAAGGCCTAAAAGTGGGGGGTCACTTTTGAGTGGATGCTGAAAGCAAAGGCAATTCTATGATTGATATCTCAATAAATCTTATGTATAGGAGGGAAGATTATAGTCAGAGTAAACCATTACCAGTAATGAGGTAGGTGTCAATCATTTTAACCAAGAGAATGGGGTGTCTGTTATTTTTTGGGGTGGCACTGTGATCTTTCTTTCTATACCTAGAAAACAATTATGAATTACCTTCATTTTGTTTCCCTTTATCATGGTCTCAGAGTAACTTTGTCTGGTGTTGGTATTGCATGATACCTCTTGGTATTTATGTCCAAGAGGAGAGTAACATGGCTCTGGTGTGAGTGAGGGCCACTTCTGGATATTAGCAGGACTGGGTCCTTCCCCCCACCACCATGAGTAAAAGGAAGCATGGGGGAAGTTTTTAGCTTCAATTGGGAGACATAATTCTTGAATTGTAGAAATCAGTGAAATGTACAGGTCTTCTAGCCAACTATTCAATGTATGGAGGAGAAACAGATTAACGGGTAAGTGCATTGCTGGCTTGGGTATATTCTCTAAGATTTGCTTAACTCTTCGACTCCCAAATTTTATATTTATTTTGACATAGTAAAAATTCATAAATGTTAAAACCACCAAGATGATTTCAGTTCATGCACCCTCTTTTAAATACTGTCTCAGCTTGGGCCTGCTGATTCCCTTTGCTTAAGATTTCAACCTCTAACTCTACACCACCCCAGTGTTATTCCCTAGAAAACTAGTGGACTGGTATCAGAGTGGAATGATATAAAACAAAGAAGACGTTCACAAAAAACTTTATTATGTAAAGTCTGCTTGTAATTTGAATACAAAGGGTTTTAATAAGAATTTATTCGCTGATAAATTATCCATATGCTGAGTACGGGCAAAAATGTTAGCCTAATAAAAAGAACACAGACATGATAGCCCTTGAAAGATGTAGGATGAAGTTAAAAATAGAGTACTTCTTGGGGTGCCTGGGTGGCTCAGTCGTTTGGTCATGGTCCCAGGGTCCTGGGATGGAGTCCCGCATCCGGCTCCCTGCTCAGCAGGAAGCCTGCTTCTCCCTCTCCCACTCCCCCTGCTTGTGTTCCCTCTCTCACTGTCTCTCTCTGTCAAATAAATAAATAAAATCTTTTTAAAAAAAGAGTACTTCTCCAGGGAAGACCAGGGGTCACTTTTTTTCATGTTTATAATTTATAGTATTTTTCACCCCCCCTTTGTTTATTGATACATCAGTCATATATCATATTCTATCACATCATGCCGTGAAATGTTTAGTTTATTGGCCGTCACTCTTGGGGAGGTTGCAAGACTTTCAGATGTCCTGTGAGTCTGTCACTGATGTCTGGCTTCACCTTGACAAGTATATCGGACTCTCCCAGCATGTTAGAGATCACAGAGTCTGAGAAATGATGACATCCTTCCCGAAGAAGACAAGCGGGTAATGTAGACAGCACATCGTGGATCAACCAGTTAGACTCTCAGTTCAGTCCATTTTCCAGATCTAATGATATGTCCAGGTGACTGATTTTTGGCATCAAAGTTGAAATACTTCTCTTTCTCAACTTGTTCTTCTCACATCATCTTCCGATGGCAAGAGCTGACCATTACGGATGCTGCCTTCACTAAAACTGGATCATTGGCTAAACTCCCTTCATCCTCACTTGCAACCCCCTACCTTGGGGTGTTTCCCAATCTATCCATGCTTAAGCAGACTCACAGCAGTTTCTTGGCCTGGTACCTAGAGGTCTGTCTTAATATGCCAGTTTCTGAGCACGATCAATGGTTTTGTGCCCGAGGAATATCCGATCTGTTTAATTGTGTCCAGTGTTTTTAGCTCCCTTGTTTACTAGTCAAGTCACTGTGTCCATATGCTTGACTATGTGAATCCATTCTTTTCTCTCCCCAGAACTTCTCACATGATCCAAAGCAAATAACATCTTCCAGTGGATTTTCCATTTTTCTTTTAATTGGTAAATAAAACTACTACCTTCAAAATTTTGCCTTGAAAGCAAAAGGATACTTGCAAAATGTAATGGAAATGCAAACGATTGCATTCTTAACTGTAAGCCTTCTCCTGAGTATGGTGTGTGTGATCTCTGCTAAATGATGTCCGGGTCTCCACTGCTTCTGCACCCTCCCCACACCTCCTGTAGGTCTAATGGTCCTGGAAGGGCATGAGGTTCCTGCACTGTATTCCAACTGAATCTGGGCTCTCTTTCATTTCCCCTCAACACAGCCATTCACCACAGGCTTGGAGTCCCCATTAGTCCACAGCTGCATTGTGTTTGCAGGTGAGTCGGGGCAGAAAGGTTCACTTACCTCTGTGTTACCCACTCTCTGCCTATGAGGGGCTGCTCAGGGTTGCCAAGCTTGGTGAAACAGCTCTTCTACAGTTTCATGGCCCTCATTCATTCTGGACAGCCTATACACATGGTTTGCCTGATGGAGCCCAGAACCCATGGTTGTTTTGGATTCTGGGCCTTGTTTCTTAGAGAAGATCAGGAATCTTGTTCATGTCAGTGCTCTCTAACATTTCTATCATTCTTTTAGCCCACAGATATCTTTCTGAGCATGCAGCATCTTATGTGTATATATTTATGTGTTTGCAAATTAACTGCATGAACTATGAGTTCATAATTTATATCCATGGCAAAGCTTATATAAATATAAGGGTTTAAAAAAATGAGATGAAAAAGGTTCCAAATGGAAGTTCTAATATTTTCCTTCTGCACCCACGTGTACTGTCCTATCCACTCCCCTGGTGAGCCCCTCCACCAAGGGGTCTCACTCCCAATGGACTCCCACACCTCTCAGGCGAGCAAAGCAGGAATGGTATCTCCAGGAACTGTATTTTGTGTACTTTTGCCTCCAACCCTCAAAATCTGTGAGGACTACTTTGAATTGGGTTAGAGTCAGATGTGGAAACCGAGTGTCCATGTGGCTTGGGGAGTCTCTCCGTACCACGGGGTCCCCATTTGTTAACTAGGTGGCTGGGATGGAGAAGAGGCCACTACCATTTTGTGTGTGTGTAGTTTTTTTGGTAATGGCTCTTCATCCCCTCTTCTCCGGTTCCTCTCTGCTCCTGCTTCTCCTTCTCTACTTCTTCTTCCTCTTCACCTATTTATTCATCTGAAGTCTCCAGTAAGCCTCTGACAATGAGAGAGAGTTATAGGGTGAGGTGGTAGTGGAGGGCGGCGTCATCTCTGTGTAAATGGAGGGAAGGTAGGACATGCAGCATTGCTTTGGTCAAGTTCTCTTTCCTACTTAAATTATGGGCAAATTTTGAAAATGGTGTCCAAGACACCCTAAACTTGCCTGTTCTTCTTGATCTGGTCTCTGCAAATCCTTCAGCCAACAGCCTTGTGGTAGCCCTCCCAGTTTTAATAGCCTATAAATTACGTACTTATCTGTGGGGCAAAGGTATCTCAGCTTCCTACCTAAGGCCTCCATGTTGTCTTGCACTGAGAAAGGTTCGAGGTAATGGAACCATTTTCCAGAAAATATTTGTGTCCGTTATTCTGCTTGCCCTTATTCTAAGTGGGATAAGAATGGCTATTGAAGCTAATTAGCAAGACACATATGCTAGTTATCACTTCTGTAAAAATATTCTGTCTCACAAATCTTCAAAAAAAAATAAAGAATATCAATGCATAGGACCAACTAAAGCACACACATAAAAATGCTTAGAGCAAAGAGCTGTGTCCCTCTCATTTCTTGTTATCAGGATGAGACGAGGCAATTGTGTTTTCCTTCAAAAGATGGTAGCACTTCCTAAATCCTCATCTATTTTGTTGGAAGTTACATTATTTTATACTTCTTACAAGAATTTAGTTTTATTCTAATTAAAAACATGGTTTAGAAATAGCTTAAACTTAAAAAAGAAAGTATCCTCTTTGTGATTGTAGGATGTTGTGGATGCAGGCATCTATAGGGAAATGATGAGTTATCCTAGTTATTAAATACTATTGATTGGACATTAGAGGCCATCCAGGGCCACTTTCCATAGTTCTGTGATTCAATAATATGAGAAAGTTATCACCAAGGGAGCAAATTTCAAAATATTAATAACATTAATAGCTATAATTCTGTAAAATATTTTACTGCCTATGTGTTTTTCTTAATTAAAAAAAAATATATATATACCCACAGAACTGACACCAACTCATTCCTCTCTTCTGAGAGAAAAGATTGGGACATTGTCACCCCAGTGGGGACCTGAGAGATTTAACCTTATACTTGACATCTGTTTATTATCTAGATCTTACCAAGTCAAGGGCAACAGGATTCTTATGACCAGTGAGAAATACGGAGTCTCAACTAAGTGCCCAATTTGGAAAATATTTTTTTTTAAGATTTTATTTATTTATTTGAGAGAGAGAATGAGAGAGAGAGAGAGAGCACATGAGAGGAGGGAGGGTCAGAGGGAGAAGCAGACTCCCCGCTGAGCAGGGAGCCCGATGTGGGACTCGATCCCGGGACTCCAGGATCATGACCTGAGCCGAAGGCAGTCGCTTAACCAACTGAGCCACCCAGGCGCCCCCAATTTGGAAAATATTAAGTAGATGGTGAGATCTTTATTATTATAATGAAATGCTGATTAAATGTATAATTTCTTTAATTTCACAGATGTTAAAATGCCAATTCCCAAGCAATTTAATTGAGGTAATGTATATTTCAAGCACCAAATAACTGAAATATTTTCTAAGATTTCAAAATTATTTTAAGCAATGTGTCCTTTTTTAGCCTTATAATATAAAGCAGACCCTGACTTCCCGAGTCTTAAAAAATGAGCATTCCTTAGAATTATATAAAATATGAAACTTTCTGAATAGTCCCGAAGTTTAAGCTATCTTAACTGAGGATTAGGATTTTTTTCCTATTCTGGAGACATACATGATGTCATCTAAGGATATTACCATATTTTAAAAGGAGCAAAAAGAAAAAGATATAATTATTTCATGTTATTAACAGTAAATATAAACAAGCCAGAGGATATAATAGAAATATTGCCAAAACTGTCTCTTTTCTAAAACGGCTTCATGTGTTTGATACTGTGAATTGTTTGATTTAAAAATAAAGCAAGCCTCACAAACATAACACAAGCAGTTCTGGGCCAAATAATGTGCTGTCTCTACAGAATCAGATGCCTCTCTGCTGGTTCTTTCCATCCTGCATTCCAGCGGCTGTAGGCCTCCCTACATCGTTTCTAACGTAAAGAAGTCGCTTTGAGTGTAGGGACTTGTCCATAACAAAATAAAAAGCGTGACCCCTGATGCTGTTTTACTAAACAATAACTAAAATTGGACAAATAAGAGTTCTTCCCTCATTAGATGATGGCAAAGTTTTGTTCGTTTTCAGTTTCTGATTCTTTAAACTGTGGGTCTGACCTCAAGCTATTGAAAATCTGTAAAGGAAAGGATTTTTCAGGTTTACATGGGGTATCTAAGCCTTTTTCATAAGTAATTAAAAAATACACAAGCATTTTCTCTGGGGAGCACAGCACTCCCCTGCACTGCCAGTTTGCTAAGTGGCTTCAGATCCATGCAGGGGCCTGTCACTGGGTGCCTACTCAGGCTCCTAAGAATGGAGGGTGAGCTCTCTGTTCACGGTCTGTCTTTGGTGTCTGTGGGGCACTGGGAGGCCTCTGTGTGGACTATGCGGATCTGTGTGTGGGTCTCTGTGTTCAGATGTTTCCAGAGGTGTCTCTGTGTGGCTCTCTGTCACAGGTCTCTGTGAAGTCTCTTGGTGTTGGCCATTGTGAGAGTTTCTGCATAAGATCTGTGTGGGAGGTCTTTGTGGATGATACGGTTTCTGTGAGGACTCTTGATGTTGGCCCCTGTCAGAGGTCTCTGTGTAGGGTCTGTGTGGCTTTGTGTGGGTCTCTGTAAGAGGTCTTGGTGTGGGTCTCTGTGGGAAGTCTCTGTCAGAGGTCTTTGTGTGGGGTCTCGGTGTGGGTCTCTGGGAGAGGTCTCTGCGTAAGATGTGTGTGGAAGGTCTTTATGGAAGGTTCCTGCATACGGTCCTCAGTCAGTGCTCACTGAGAGTCTGTGTGAGTCTCTGAGGTCTTGGTGTAGGTCTCTGTGTGGGTCTCTGTCAGAGGCCTCTGTGTGGGGTCTTGGTGTGCGTCTCTGTGGGATGTCTCTGTGAGAGAACTCTGTGTGGGTCTCTGTAGGAGTTCTTGGTGTGGATCTTTGTCAGAGGTCTCTGTGTGGGGTCTCTGTGTGGGTCTGTCAGGGGTCTCCGCGCGGGTCTGGCGGGGTCTCTGCACCGTCTGGCAGGAGAGGGGCCGAGGGCCTTGCTCCTTCCTGTTTCTGGCTGTTCCACCAGCACCCTGTCCGTGGCTCCTCTCCCGGCAGGAGCGTGGGGTGCACGTCTGGTTCCCCACCTCCCGACCCCCCTGCTGCTGCCCCTGGGAGGACCTAGCAGCCGCCAGGCTCAGGGACCCGGCCTTGGGCCGCCCGCCCCGAGCTCCTGAGGGCCCCGCGCGCCCCCTGCCCTGCTCCCTCCTCCCCTGGGTCCTGTGCGCGGGCTCCGCGCTGGGCCCACCCTGGGCGCCTCGGGGCAGGACGGGGCGCCAGAGAGAAGCTGCGGCGGAGCAGGCCTGCGCCCGCTGCGCCCCGCCGCCCGGTGCCCCCGCGCGCGTGGGGTCCTGAGGGCCCGCGGCAGGGCCGTGCCTGCTGCCGTCGGGTCGGGGCTCCTCCCGGAGCAGGGCTCCCGCCCACGGGAGCGATGTGTGTGGGCCCCCGGAGGAGGCCGTCGGGCCGGGAGCGGGGCCCCCTAACTTCTCTCCACTGGGCCTGGAGGTGGCAGTGGGACCCCGCGGGTCCTCGGTCGTCACACCAGGGAGGGGCACGCCATGTCGCTCTGCCTCCTGCCTGGAGTCCCCCCCCAGGTGCAGTGTCCCTCTGCCTCCCAGCCACACCCCTGCTCCATCCCCCAGAAGGGGAAAGGGTGGCTGGTGAGCAGCCCCGTCACTGGCCTGGGGTAGGGCCGCCTGGGGCGCAGGGGCCTCTGTGCTCCCCACCTGCACAGCCCCAGGGCCGTGAGCATGCTCCGCCCTTGCTGCTCCAGAGCATGGGGGGGGTGTGACACTGAGCTAAGAGGGGCTCCCGGCCGATGTCAACCCAGCTTCATCGGGGAGGGAAGGGCTCCTGGGTGGCCGTCCCCTGCTCCCCCAGGAGACGGGCAGCAGGACTTCCCCCTCCTCTGCGCTCAGGGCCAACCTCGCACCTCCAAGCTCCACGCCCCGCTCTGACAGAGGACTCTGTCTTCCACACGTCCTGGAGCCCGAGGGGATTTCTGCCTCTGCAGACCCTCCCTACAGCCACCCAAGTTCAAGGTAGAGAGAACGCAGGAGAGGACGGGCGGAGCCAGATGCTGGTCTTGGTCTCGTTCATCTTGTCATGGAAACCGAAGGCGTGTGAGGGAGGGGGTGGGGTGTAGCGCACGGTCCCCCTCCCTCCAAGGCCCCATCCCTCTGGAAGCCAAAGCAGGCACTCGGGGAGAGCAGACCTTGATCCTTCCCTTCCCCCGAGCGGGGCACAGACAGGGGCCAGCATCTCTCATGAGAAAAAAACATTTATTTTGGGGAAACAATAAAAATTGTGGTATGAAGAAGCCATTAGCACACAAAGGATGTGCTAACATGAGAAACAATAGGCTTTCTTTGCATGTACCCAATTTTTTCTTGAAGGAAAACTTTGCCATCAGGAAAGATGTGAGAAGCACACACTGCCTGATGGGGTGACACAAATTTTCGAAGATGGCATGTTGGATAATGCTGAATATGACCTGAGACACCTGCCACCATCGGCCTGTGCTGGCTGCATCTGCCTGGGGACCCCAGGTCCCTGGGTAGGACTTCCCACCTGCTGTTCCTGTGTCTGGTCCACTCGTTCCTATTAGGGCAGCTATGACCCATGGGGGTGGCTTGCTGACTGAAGGCTGTCTCTCTCATCACTCTCCCCTGGCCTGGGGAGGAGAGAACCCTGTGGTAACAGGAATGCCCACATACTGGGGCCTGCAATTCTTTGTGCTGATTTATCTCTGAGGCACAAATTCCTCGGTGAAGTCCCATTTTCTCCCCCAGGATTTGTCCCACAGCTGTCACAATCGTCTGAGCTTCAACAGACTTGCTGTCTATAGCCAATTTGCTTCTGACTGGTACCCGGGCAAGGGCTGATGCGGCCTTGCCTTTTTGAAGGGTATCTTCCAGTCCTGTGCCTTTTTTATTGCGATTAAGGCACTGCAGAAAGTTCCTCATCCCTTTTCTAACGTGACTTTCTGGAAAAATCTGTCCCTTTTCTGGCATGAGCTGGAGGTATTTGCTCCCAAGGCTCTCTCCTGTTCCTCTGACGTGGGGAGGGTGTCTTGTCCCACTAGCTTGGGAAACCCTGATTCCCATTGGTTCTGCAGACTCTTCTTCATGCTTTTCTGGTTTGGGACTCTTCTGGTCTTCTCTCTCATTAGTGGAGTCACTCTCCCTCTGGCTCTCACGTGGTTCCTCAACTTCTGGTACACTTGACTCCTGATGCCCCTCACTGCAGGGGATAAGGTCATGTGGCACTAGGGAAGCTGATGTGTCTCCATGGTCATGTTCCCTCTGGGAACAGGGTGACTTGTGAGTGGTCAAGATGTCTTCAGCAAGGAGGGCATTAGTGTGAAGGTCTTTCAGGAGCACACTGGTGTCACAGTCTTGGACAGGCACGCCAGTGGCAAAGTCTGGAAGGAGGATGTCACTGGGAGAATCTTGAAGAAGCACACCAGCGGTATGGCCTTGAGGCTGGTTCCCTGACTCTACCTCCTCTTGGAGCTCAAACTTACTAGCCTTTGTTTTAAGGCTTGGCTCCTTTGGATCTTGGGCAACCGATTCTGTAGGTGGTGAGGGACTTTTACTAGTGCTTGGAGATCCTGATCTCCTCAGATCCACATAAATGGTTTGGTTATTGGCCAGCATGCTGGGTGTTAAGATGACTTTCCAAGCAGGGGCCTTCTCGGCCTCCATCGCCTCCATGGCCCCTTTAGCCCTTGGAGATTGGGACCAGAGGTTCATCTCTAGTATTGCTACCTTGTTTGGTGAGGCATGACCCCCACTCTCCTCCTTTAGCTCATTCCTGGCCATTGCTAAACTTTGGCTTGGATCCAGGTTGTCTTTCTTGGCCCCCATAACAGTCTTGCTCTGTAGGGTTCTGTTTATGAGGCTGAGTGTGGAGGTCTGAGAAGGTGATCCGCCCTTCTGTCCTGATAAAGAGGTCTCCAAGGACTCATGGCCATCATCAGGTGAGGTCCCTCCCAGGCCCTGTTGGATTTCCTCACATGCGGGTGAGGGAAAAGGCAGCGGACCCCCTGAAGCAGGAACAGACTCTTCTGCTATCCCCTCCCCTCCTGGATGGGGCTGAGGAGGTTTTCCCAAGAACCTGTAGAACTTGGCTTTTGAGTGGGCCCTAGATACAAAGGTGCCTGAGCAGGGAAAGGGGGACTGGGAATAGGGCAAGTGTTGAGCTTCACATAGAGATGAGATCATGGGCTTAGAGGCTTGGAGAGGGGGGTCCCACCTACGCCTCGCCCGAAACCTTAAGATGTGTGATTCCAGCTTCTGCCGAGTGTGAGGACTAAGGAAGAACAGCTCATGGGAGGTGTTTACGCAGGGTTTCCGATCCTTCAAGGGTGCTAGGTTTCTGATTTCTGTGTGAGGGTGAAACTCGGGCAAAGCATGGTTGGCCACAAACCAGGATCGACGCACACTCAGAGGGATCAAACCCCGATTGATCTGTCCCAATTTCCTGAGCAAATGAACCTTTAAGATTTTTTCTAGATGTTTCTTATCTGGGCCCCTGGCAAAGTATTTTCCTGGGTCACTCTTCAAGGTGCTTATCAAGGGTCTTACTAACTCCTTCTCAGAGTTGGTTCCTAGAACCTTCACTGGGTACCTGGCTGAGACCCTGGAGAGATCTCTTGGCGTCCTCTTCAGACATTGCCATAGACCCTTACTAAAGTTCTTCTCTAGTTGGAATCTTGCTTGACGCTTCCTATGGGAACTTCTAGGGTACCTGGACCTGGTCCTCTGTGTGACCCGGCTGCTTTTGCCTTTAAACACAAAGGGCCTTGAGAGCCCCTGCTCTATCTGTGCCTGACTCACCCATGGGAATTCATCCTGAGGGCACATCAGTTCCAGAGACAGTTGAATCCTGTGGCGCAGGCTACCTTGCTGTTTATTCCCGCTGAGCCTCCTTTGAAGGTGTTGCTTCTGGATTTTAAAGATGATAAAGTCCCCGTGAAAAGTGGAAACTGACCTGTGGGCCTGGGAGGCCTGGTTGTCCTCCGGAAGCTTGGGAGGGACTTGACTAAAGGATTTCGGAGACCTTTTCACCATAGTGGGTAAAGTCTTCCCCCTTTCTTGTTGTTTCAGCAACAAAGACCTTTCCAGATGTTGAATTTCAGTTGGGATGAATTGTGTCTTTTTTTGGGATGTAGGGCAAGATACCCCACCGGTCCTCCTCTGGGATGGGAGAGAAGGTGGTCTGACTGGGACAGAAGGGGGAAGGGGGGCCTGGGACCAGGGAAAGGATAGCATCGAGGGTTGGGGTTGGATCCCAAGGTGGAGCAAGGGTGGGGCGTGGGAAAACTGTGAAGATATTTGATCCTGAATTAGAACTGGCAAGCACTTAGAGATTCCATTGAATAAAACAGAGGGAACCTGTAGTTGAGAAGAGTGAGTAGAGACCAAGGCAGTGGCCATCAGGGACTCACTGTGCAGGGAGGGGAGACCCCAGAAGAGCTGGCTGCATTTCTGTTGCAAGTGGTCTTCCAAGACCTTGGGGGATGAGAACAGCTGAGGACTGGCCAGTGGCTCTGGTTTGTCTTTCATGTTCCAGAAGGATTGCGGGGTGGTGGTGTTCTGCTCAGCACCCAGCAACTTCCACATAGTCCCCAGAAAGCCCACGTGGTCATCTGGGCACCACTGTTTGACAACTGACCCACCTTTTTCTTTCTCTTTCCAAATCTTCAGTTCTACCCTTTTAGTGATTAGTATCTCAAGTAGCTTCTGGACATCCGGATTGACAAATGAGGGGTTATGAGTCTCTATATGCTTGTTTGTAAGGCCACCCCAGAGCGAGGTCTCTGGTGCGTGGCAGGACACATGTTCTTGCTGGCACTTGTGCTGTAATGAGCTAGGCAAGAACAAGGACTTGGTACATTTCCACCACCAGGAAAAGGATAAAATGGGGTAGATTGCATGGCCAAGGCCTGAGATGGTTGAAATGAGAGATGCCAAATAGGAATTACCTGGAGGTAAGCTCTTTCTGACTGTGTCCAGTGGGATTTCCTTTAAGTTAGTTTGGTCTTCTTGAGGTTCTGCTGGCCGGGTGGAGGCCAGAGGTAGAGGGTGTCCCGTCAGAGGAGCGGGGGAAGGTGATGGGGCCACGGTGGGAGCATCTTCCATAGGCTCCCTGCATGGCTGATGGGCTCCAGCAGGCACTCCTCTGCGCACCTGCCCAGGGGCCGCTCGATGTAAGAGCTGAAAGTGCCCCTGGTCAGAGACCCTCGCCAGGTGGCTGTGGAAGACAGGAGGTGTGAGCCGAAGCCAGGAGCAGGGGGGTCAGGAGGGTGGGCCCCACGGCCCTCCATGTCCCCACACCCACTTCACAATTCTCCTGCTGTCCCTCGTCCCAGGGCTTTAGCCACACTGTCCCCGTGGCTCCTCCCAGACCCCCAGAACAGCCCCAGGGTGCCTGCAGCCCTGGGCTCACACCATAGACTCTGGGAGGAGCACCCAGGAGAGAAGGGGGAAGGTTCTTTACCTTTGCAGAAGGGAAAACAGGTCCTGAACCTCTTCCAGTTCTTGCAGGCAATCTCTGCAAGCTGGAAACAGGAGACCGGGTCATAGAGCTGAAGGCGGGGGCCCAGGGGTCTTACAGGAGGCCGAGTACAATGTCCCTTTAGGGGAGACCTTTGAGGGATTAGACTCAGGAGCCCCAAACATCAGTGTCCAAGGCTGCGTGCCTGCACAGTGATAGCAAAGCCCATGATGGGGATTGCTTTGTCCTTTACAAAGTGCTTCCCCATTCGTGACCTTGTTGGGGGAGAAAGGACCGGGTCGCCTCACAGAGAAATCTGAGCAAAGTTGGGCAGTTTGTCCACAGTTGGAGCTGGAGGTCCCGCCTCCCAGTCCAGGCCCTGGGGCCCGTGCTGGGCGACACCCATTTCCAACCCCTCAGGGCTTTGTTCTGGCCCAGAATCTGGAAGCATCCGGGTTCCACTCTCCCTCCCAGGAGCCCCTCCCCCCCAGGAGCCCCGCCCCATTCCTAGGAGCCCCTCCCCATCCCAGGGCTCTGTTTCCTGAGTGATGGGCTCAGGCCCTGGTGTCCTGGAGATGGTGGGGCTGGGCCCTCAGAGCAGAGGGGGATGGTGTAACTGGGGTGCACAGGGCTGAGTGGCAGATGCTCACCTTTCAGAGTCTGGTTTTTCTTCTTGCTTCTGTTGTTCCTTCTCCATGGCTCTGCTTGATACTGAGATGAGAGAACACGGGGAGGCTGGGACCCCCACCCCCAGCAGCAGATGTTCGCTGCTCATGAACAATGTGACTTCCTACATTTAACTAAGGGGGGCTGTGGTTTTCTATCGTTTTACTCATTTCCTTTTCAAAATGGATAAAAATGTTTTCAGTTTTCCTTCTTTGAAGAATGTACAGGAGGATTTTCTGAGAAATTTGTCACTGTTCCTCTGCTCAAGAAACACACACATTCCCAGACCTGTGGGTGCATCTGAGCTCCTTCACGTAGGACCCCGCTTCCCGAGGCCAGAGCCCCACTCCAGCCGCTACTCGGGGCCTCCTGGGCTCAGCACTGCCCTCGATCAGCGCTGACAGAGGAACATTCACCTGAGACACCTGCCCTGGGAAGGTGGCTGGTGAACCGGTGCCCAGGGGCCTGACCTCTGCTAGAGATGCAGCTCTTAGCCACCGGTCCTCGGCCACTGGTCACTGTGTTTAGGACATTGTCCTGGAGCCCTCCACCACACCTGGACTCCTGGCCTGAGATCTTTGGGTAGAAATCCTTGTGCCCCTCTAACCCCTGCCTAGTCTGGTTTCTCCCTGGATGAATGGTGTTCTATTCTTTCCTGAGAATATATGTTCTATTCTTTCCCATCTCTCCATTAATTCAGAAAAATGGAAATAGTAATAGAAAAGGAGATAGAATCATACTCTGCTGGGTCTGGGTCAAGGGTTCCTTACCTTCCTGATGTTTCTGTGTTTCTTGCGTGGTGGTAAGGACGGATTAGTCTGGAAGTAGGATAGTAATAGGAAGAAGAGCCCCAGTCCACACGGGAAGGCGAGGATGATGTTAAGTGCCCAGGAAGAGGCACTGGAGCTCAGCCAACTAGTAATGCATTTCTGAGGGAAGAGGTAATTCTCCATCTCTTTCCTCTGAAATTCATTAGTACCAGATTGCACTGCTGCCCTCAGGCAACTGAGCACTGGGCGTGTGCTTGCGGACACATAACCCAGGCCCACATCACAGAGCTATTGTTTTGTCACAAAGGGCTCCTGAGGGAGGGAGGGGACAGAGGAGAAGCAAGCTGGACCACAGCCCCTCCCCCCGCCACAGCTCCATCCCTCCACCTTCCCAGGCCTCCAAGTTCCTCCCCTTAGCAGACACCAATCTCTTCTCTGTATCCTTGAATCTGAGTTTTGTTTTGTTTTTTCAATTCCACATATAAGTGAAATCGTGTGGTATTTGTCTTTCTAATTTTATTTAACACAGTATTCTCAAGGTTATCCGTGTTATCACAACCGTCAAGATTTCATTATTTTTTTATGGCTGAATAGTATTCCAATCTGTGCGTGTGTGACATCTTTATCCATTCACCCCAATATATATGGGTCATTTAAGGCTGATGTTTTCTTATTGATTTTCTGTGTGGATGACCTATCCATTGATGTAAATAGGGTGTTGAAGTCCTATACAATTATTTATTGTTGTCCATTTCCCTCTTTAGGTCTGTAACTATTTACTTTATATATTTTGGTGCTTCTAAGGTGCATCAATATATTTTTGTAAGTGTTATACCTTCTTGCTGGATTGCCCTTTTTTTTTTTTAAAGATTTTATTTATTTATTTGAGAGAGAGAGAATGAGAGATAGAGAGCACGAGAGGGAAGAGGGTCAGAGGGAGAAGCAGACTCCTCGCCGAGCAGGGAGCCCGATGTGGGACTCGATCCCGGGACTCCAGGATCATGACCTGAGCCGAAGGCAGTCGCTTAACCGACTGAGCCACCCAGGCGCCCATGGATTGCCCTTTTTATCATTATGTAATGCTCTTCTTTGTGTTCTGTTACGGTCTTTGTTTTGAAGTCTCTTTTGTCTGATGAGAGTGCAACTACACCAACTTTCTTTTTGTTTCTATGTGCATGGCACATCTTTGTCTGTCCTTTCACATTTAGTCTGAGTGTGTCCTTGTCTTTGCAGTGAGTCTTTTATAGGCAGTGGATAGAAAGAAGCTTTGTTTTTATCCATCCCACCACTCCATATCTTTTGGTTGGAGAATTTAGTCCATTTACATTAGGTAATTATGGATAGGTATGTCCTATTACCATTTTGTTTTCTTCCTGGCTCTTTTTTGTAGTTGCTTCTCTGTTCCTTTTTTTCTTTTTCTTTTTCTCTCTTCCCTTGTGGTGTAATACCTTTCTTTAGTGTTATGTTTGGATTCCACTCTCATTTTCTTTTATATATTTACCACAAGATTTTTTTTTCCCCCCTGTGGTTACCACGAGGGTCACATATAGTCCCATATGTATGTAACAGTCTGTTTCATGTTGCCAGTAACTTAAATGTGAACATATCTTAAAATGCTGTGTTTTTATTTTTTTCCCCACATGTTTAATATTTTTGATGTCACATTGACCTTTTTATTTTATAAATCCTTTTTTTTTACAGATTTTATTTATTTTTTGACAAAGAGACAGCAAGAGAGGGAACACAAGCAGGGGGAGTGCGAGAGGGAGAAGCAGGCTTCCTGCTGCGCGATCCCAGGACTCTGGGATCATGACCTGAGCTGAAGGCAGACGCTTAACTGACTGAGCCACCCAGGTGCCCCTGTTTTATAAATCTTTTAACTAATTATTGTACTTTTAGTTAATTTTAGTATTTTTGTCTTCATACTAGCTTTATAAGTGATTTATCCACTACCTTTGCTGTACATATATTGTATATTACTTTTGCCATTAAGATTTTATTTTTATATATTTTCTTGTTAATTATGCCCTTTCTTTTTAGTTTAAATAAGTCCCTTAAACATCTCTTATAAGGCCAGTTTAGTGGTAATCAACTCCTTTAGTTGCTTATTTGGAAAATTCTTGATCTCCATATTAATTCTGAATGCTAACCTTTCTGGGTAGAGTATTCTTGGTTGGAAGTTTTTCTTTTCGTACTTTGGAAAGAAAGGCAGGTTGCAGTCAGCCAGCATTTCTTTTTCTTTTTTTAAAGATTTATTTATTTGAGGCGGGGAGATGAGAGAGAGAGAAACCCAAGCAGGCTGAGCATGGGACCCAACACGGGACTCGAGCTCACAACCCTGAGATCATGACCTGAGCAGAAACCAAGAGTCAGACACTTAACTGATTGTGCCACCGAGGTGCCCCTCTTTCTGCACTTTGAATATGTCATGCTACTCTCTTCTGGCCTGTGAAATTTGTGCTGAAAAATCTGCTGATAGCCTAATGGATACATTTCCCTGTACATAATAAATCGCTTTTCTTTTGTTGCTTTTTATATTCTCTATCTTCAACTTTTGACATTCAAATTATAATGTATCTTGGTGTTGGTCTCTTTGAGTTTTTTTTTTTTTTTTGAAAGTCCCTTTGCTTCCTGGACCTGGATGTGTGTTTCTTCCCCAAGTTAGGAAAGTTTTCAGCCATTATTTCTTCAAATACATTTTCTGCACCTTTCTCCTCTCCCTTAGAGATCTCTTTAATTTGAACATTATTCTGCTTGATGTTGACACATAAGTTTCTTATTTCTGATATTTTAAATTCATTTTTCTTTTTGCTGCTCTGTCTGAGTGAATTTCAATGCTTTGTCTTCCACCTCACAGACCTTATCTTCTGTTTCATCCAATCTAATGTTGAACTCCTTTAGTGTACTTTTCAATTTAATTATTGTATTGTTCATCTCTGTCACTTCTGGTTGGTATTTTCTCATACTTCCTGTTTCTGGTGAAGTTCTCACTGTGTTCATCCATTCTTCTCCCAAGTTCCATGGGCATCTTTATGACCATCAAATTGAATTCATTACATGTAGATTACTTATCTGCATATCATTAAGGTTCTTCTGAAGTTTTGTCTTATTATCTTATTTGGAACATATTTCTATTTCCTCATTTTGCTTAACTTTCTGCGTTTCTATATATTTGGCAAGACAACTACTTTTAGTGTTGAAAAGTTGCCACGTGTAGGAGATGAACTTTCTCGCTCACCCTTGTCCTAGTTCTTGGTTGTCTCCTAACCTTTGTGATTGTCTAAACAGTCTGATTTATTTTTGATATGTCCCCATTGTCGAGGATGTGCCAAGACCTGTCAATGTTCCAAGGAGAGGAATCTAGTTTAACACTTAGTTTTAGGGCTGATTGGAAGTCAGACTCTCAGGCAGAAGCTTTTAAAGTGTGCAAATGTATATAGTCCTGTGGGGTGACAATTGTAAACCCAGCTGGACTCCAGATTGGGAGATCTGGAGGTGTCCCTGGGTGACAGTTTCAAAAATCAGGGCTCCCGATAAGTGTATAAGCTCCTTTCTGGGATGTTTGGTAGAGCTGTAGTGAGGCCAAGGGGGTGCATAAGGATGGTCTCTCTCTGCTTACATTCCCTGGGAGCACTTCTTTAGCCTCTAAATGTCTGGGAGACCTGAAGCTTGTTCCTCAGGTTGAAGCTCCAAGGTAAGTAAATCGGCCTTTTTCACAGGAAGACTGGGGTTGTGTTTCCGACTGCTGTCTGTGCAGTGCCCTGGAGGTATTGGCCTGCCAAGAAGTGTCTTTATAGTTCCTTGGAGCTCAGGAATGCCAGCCCCCTTGGCCACTGGACCCAGGCAGACAAGGGGCAGCCCCTGTGTGGTTTACGCATGCCTACTGGCTTTAGCAGGGCAGCTGGTATGTGTAGGGGTCAAGGATGCTCTCTGGCTTCAGAAAGAGAACAGGAAAATGCCTTGACTGCGTGCACTCATGGATTTCAGCAATGCTGTAAGAGATTGCCCTGTCCCAGGCCCCAGGTTGGGGGCAGGAAAATGCCCTGACTGTTCACACTAGCCTGCCCTGGCCAGGGAGTGAAGAATTGCTGCTACTACCTGCTCTCTCTAGCCTCAGCAAGGCAGTGGGCAGCGCTGTGACTGCTTGCCCCCACCCTTCTCAATGAGGCAGCAGGAAGGTGCTGTGTCTTAGTTTGTCTACCTGTGCTAGCAGGGTAGGTGGAAAGCACACAAATGGTGTCTACCAGAGCCTTTGTCTCCAGAGAGAGCCCTGACTCTCCCCTGCTCCTCGGGCAGATACCCTCAGATGAACAAATGAATTTTCTTGCCATACAGTCTAGGCACTTTAAAAAATTGGTGCTTTTGGAGAGGATCCCAGGGTGAGTGAGACTGAACATGAGCTCTTTAGAAGGACAATCTCAGTTTCTTATAGTACTTTGGATTCCTCATTCTTCTCGGTTTTCTAAGCCAGGCATCTTTGGGGAGCTCATTTCTCTGGTGCAGATCCCAAGGTTGGGACTGCCTGATGTGAGGCACCAACCCCTCACTCTTCCAGAAGAAGCACAGATCTCTCCCTATTGTGTGTTGGAGCTCTGGGGGTTGAGTTTTTTGTGAACACCACATCTCTGCCTCTCCTACCGGTCCCTATGAGGTTCTTTTATCCTTTGGTTTTCATCCAGATTTCAGATCTTTTTCACAGGGAAATGATTCATACATAGCTGTAGATTGGACGTGTCTATGGGAGGAGGTGAGTTCAGGACCTCCCTTTGCCACCATCTTGACTCCCTCTCCAGAATACCTTTATATAGTGTTTTATCAGACAAGATAGTCCATTTCCATACTACTTCCTGAGCATCTAACAGGTGTGTTATGTAATGGATTTTTCCTAAGGTAATTGCTCAAATCTATGAAATGGTATTAGTTTTACTCTTCTTGACCTGTTTTAACCTTTAAACCTCTCTGAGTCCTAAATGCATGTTGCATTTCTTTCTAAGATCCTGGGAGGTGTGCCCATTTTAAATCCTTTCTTTCTCTCTCTTTCTTTCTTTCTTTCTTTCTTTCTTTCTTTCTTTCTTTCTTTCTTCCTTCCTTCCTTCCTTCCTTCCTTCCTTCCTTCCTTCCTTCCTT